>NC_134410.1:106196007-106278507 GCF_038048845.1 Mixophyes fleayi
TTAACGACCCAGAGAGATCTTGATGGCTCCAAAACTTATTTTTATGCACCGTACCATACTTGCATTTCTTTGTACTATCTGGATTTATTTTGTTTTTGCAAGAATATTGCAATGCATTGTACATAAGATTTATTGCATTAGCCAGTCCATGTTATATGTTGTTGCAACTGTAGGTAAGACAGACAGGTATTCAGTGCATATCACAAATCATAGACTGGATCTACGGATAACAATGGCATCTCACATAGTCCAACAATATGAACTTGTGTTCAAAGTTCCAACATAATGCTGCAGTTGATGTCCTTCCTTCTGTAAGATATTTAAAGATACTGGGCCTGATTCATTAAGGAAAGTAAGGCAAAAAAAATGAGTAAGTATTCTCCTGGACAAAACCATGTAACAATGCAAGGGGTGCATATTAGTTTCTTATTTTGCACATAAGTTAAATACTGGCTATTTCTTTATGTAACACACAAATACTTGATAGCTTTATTTTTACACTGACATTTAAAGTTGATCTAGGACATGCCCTACCCCAACTATAAATCTATCCCCACCTTTTAAATTTACCCCCCCCCCCCTCCAATGCAACATGGTTTTGCCAACGTTCAAAGTTACTCATTTTTTTTGCTTTCCTTTCCTTAATGAAAGAGGCCTAATGATGTGAGCGAGTGAGGTTATTTCATAAAGGAGTGAAAATGTGCCGTAGCCTAATGTATAGCAACCATTCAGTCATTGGCTTGCTATGGGTTATTGTGCAATGGCAAATTTTACTTTATTAGTAAACAACACTCATTGAGTTAACTTTTTTTTTTTTTTATTTATTTATTAACAATGTGTCTGCACTACATTACTTACAGTGCAAGTCATATAACGTTTAACATTTTAATTTAATTACACATAAGTTGTTTAAAGCACATATGCCATTAGCTGAAATTAAATCAAACACTGACAAATATTTACTGTATGTCAATGATGTATGTGCAGATCAGATTTTCTTGCTAATGGCAGCAGTACTTTAAGACATTGTGTGTATGTGTGTGTGTATGTATGTGTATATGTGTGTATATACAAGTATATCACTCCCCCTTATATTATTATAATTATTTGTGCATGTGCTTTGTGGCTCTCATGACAACAATGAGTAGAATGAGCTTTGCACTTAATTTTATTGAAAGAATATTTTTATATATAGCTTTGGTTTATTGCCCAGGTTGATCTTCTGGATGCGTTTCCACTCTCAGCCCTTGTTACATGCTTTTTTTTTTCTTGCCCAGGATGTAAGCATACAGTCAGCCGCCTTTCAGATGTAAGAATGAAAAATGAACAGCTCTGTCTTTAGGAAGTAGAGGCAGAATGCTCAGTTCCTTCATATCACCTCCAATAAATGCATTGAGCCCCCCCCCCTCCACACACACGTCCCCTCCTTTCAGACACATAGACGCGTTTTCGAGGCGGACAGCTATATTTTTCAGAACGCCTCGCGCTGAGAGATTTCTGCTCTCTGCCTGACACTAGACACCAAGAATATTTCCTGAAGTCGGGGGAATTTTGAAAGGATAGGAAATAAAAAAAAATGAACATGCTGCAGCATGAGATTCAGGTAGATAGAGGGAGCAGGGATGACCAGCTAAATGATTTAACCCGTGAGCTGTCCAAGTGATAGCTTGCTCTGTGTCTTCAGGAGAGCAGTATTACTTTGCCAGTGTCAGTGGCACTAGACCACAAGTAGTCTATAGATTCCGTTTGTATATAAATGGCAGACAACTGATAGGGTTAACTAGAAGGAAGAGATGAAGTAGAAGTCAAGATCAAAGCTAATTGGGTCACCGACACTGGGTAGTTGGGGACAGATAGACTCCAAAAAATCAACGTGACCAGCTTGAAACTGTATAATCCAGCACATATATGTGGTCATATGATTCTTTAAGCATAAAAGATATGAGAAGCGAAGGCGACTTTAACTATAGGAAAGGAGGATCAGTTACAGGTACAACAAGGTTGTGAGATATATTTAGCAGCGCTATCGTTCTCTTGCCATGCATGTCCACACATTAATGACAGTTTGCTAAACAGCTTGGCCGTTCCGTCTTTGGAAAAAAAAGCAGCCCTTGGCATTCAGCCGTTAGCAGAATTAAAGCTCGCTCATTTGTAGGGTGCCCGGACTCTCCTCCAGCACAGGAAGAGGATGCCGGGTGTATTGCTAGCCCCCGCTGGCAGCAAAGGGATCATATCTTTGGTTAAAAAGAATCGTCTGGCATTCTCCAAGAATTTATTTCCCCCTGCTGGTCTTGCCAGACAGATTTTTGCATGCGTGCATGAATATTCTGACGAGAGCAGGGACTGGAAGCATCCCACGGCTGCACAAAGACGCAAGTTTGGCCAGCTCTTTCTCTAGGAAGACAAATTGATGGCCGTGCAAACAAATCATTTCTATTTGCCAGTGCCTTAACCATCACACACAACAACGCGAGGAACAAAAGATAAAATAGCCCAATCAATCTGTTTAGCAACATATGCTTTACACAAGGATTTGGATATGAAGGTGTTGAGGTGGCAGATAAAGCTCTGTTATGTCACAGACTAATTTTATGGCCTACAGTATGTTACTATTATAGAAATGTGAATGGGTTATGGAGCAGGGTTTCTGGCTGGAGCCAGTTATCAAGCTAAACCAGGGCTGCTATGGATGGGGGCGAAGAGAAGCACACTGTATTAGCATCGCATTTTGGGGGGGGGATGTAATGTATATACACTGATATATAAATACTGTTTATATACCAGTGTTATAATTGATTGTGTTAGCGATATTTCTTAGGTGGTCAGTGATCAAATAAGATATATTGTAACGGCCGGAGAGACAATAAATACACGCAGAGGTGGACTGTAGTATATGCTCTGAGTTTATCAAAACAAATCATCATCTATATATAATGTTTTAGTCATGTAGACATTTTAGCACTTCCCTGTATTAATTGTAATAAATATAATATATTGAAATGATTGCCCACAATACTATGGAAACACCTACATGGAGTTTTCAGCTTTCATGAAACAGACGTGTGTGTTGCACAATTGTTCAGTGAATGGATATAGCATTTTTCCAAGATGTTAACTCTTGCTTCTAATGTACTATGTGATCCTATGATGACTATTGGATATTATTACTCTACATATAACTATAACAGAATTATGAATCAGCTCTTATTGTACTTTATTTTTACTTATAAATTGGACACATTCTTGCAGACTCTTTACAGAAAAGTCATATTTATCAAATTAGTTTAAAATTCGCACCACCACTAATCCAGGCTTTGAGGGATTAGGAAGATTTAAAGGTATTAATTACAATTGTAGTGATGCATCTTTCCCAAAAAAAATTTAAGCCAATATATATATATATATATATATATACTTTTCACTTTAAATATTTGTACTTGATACTTGCTAAATTAGCTATTTGCTTTTCTTTTATGTTGCTAGCTATATGTTTTTTCAGGCATTGATGCACTTTTTCCTTTTTGGCAGTTCTCACATGTATATGTTATATTTATAACCTTGTTATGCTAGTCCCATACTTATGGTTTTCCTAACCCACCATTAGTTTACCTCTGAGATACCATGTACGTGATCATCAGCATAAACTGCGGGTTTTGGACTGTGTGGCCCTTTAAGATATCTTACAATATATTAATATTAGGAATAATTTGGTGCAATGTTTTTTTTTTATCTTATTAATCTGCTCTATCCGCTCTTGATGGAAGCCAAAATGGATCCAATAAACTTTCTGAAACTCACTCCATTAGTAAATTAAACCTTTTCTCCAGTTCCTTGCAACTTTCTACAAATGAATTGACTTTAACACATGTATGTAAACACTTCTAGCGGGCAAATGTATCAAACTGCGAGTTTCCGGCAGGTTTGAAAAGTGGAGATGTTGCCCATAGCAACCATTCAGATTCTAGCTATCATTTTGTAGAATGTGCTAAATAAATGATAACTGGAATCTGATTGGTTGCTATAGGCAACATGTCCACTTTTCAAACCCGACGAAAAACTCCCAGCTTGATACATTTACCCCGAGATCTCTTGTACATCCATACTCTCACCTGTGCTTGGTTTTGTAGAATTAAGGTTTACGGTTAAATAGTATATGTGTGTAAGTGGAGAAAGGGAAAGCTTTAATGCTTATAGCATTTTATCTGTTCCTTCCCAGCCACGAGCATCCAAGCACAATACACAGCATCCACACATACATCTTTCTGTGGAGTAGCAAAGGACATTTGTCTTTGCGAATTGTGGTGAGATTTTAAAGAGCGGATTTGACAGGAGACATTTTGCTGACATGGAATATTTTGTTCACTTCTGACTCTGGAATAAGTGCTACTTCTGTCACAGTGATTGATTTATATTTGTTTGAGGCCGCACTGCTCTGTACAGTATGCTGCTACCGTTTCCTCTCCTCTTTTGGTGTTGCTCACTAACGCTATGTACGACAACACATTTCTACCAATTCACACTGTTTCAAAGCGAGACGAAACTTGATGGAAATTAAATGTAGCTAGTTTTCATATTTTAATACATAGATTTCTCTTTTTGAACCAAGCTCTGTTAAGTCTGGTTGTAACTTTGCTTTAAGCTAAATACTGTTTATATACCAGAGTCATTATTGATTGTGATGGGGATATTCCTTAAGTGGTCAGTGATCAGATAAGATATATCATAACGGCTGGGGAGACAATAAATACACGCAGAGGTGGACTGTAGTATATGCTCTGAGTTTATCAAAACAAATCATCATCTATATATAATGTTTTAGTCACGTAGACATTTTAGCACTGCGCAAGCGTGAAACACAAAGTCCAACATCAGCAAATATTACAAAGAAAGATGTACAAGTCCTGTGAAACTGGACATAACTGTTGCAAATCATAGTTACAGTTCTTGCATGTCCTTGAAACTTGTTAATAAAACTAACGCCTATTGTGACTTGCAAAGCTGTAGGCCTGAACAATATTTTTCTGAACAAACCAAGTTAACTCTTTCAATTGAGATTGACACAGAGTAACAATAGTCTAATTTGTATCGTTACATAACGCTAAATATACACTGTAAGCTCTTGTGACCGATGTCCTCTTTTCCTATAGGTTAAACTGCTTTGCTTCTGCTTGAACCATTGTATTTGTCCAGTCATTATTGATCCTATTTTATTGACGTTAAGAAGATTGGGGTTCAAACTCTCCATACGATTCTAGTTGACCAAATTGTGTCCTGAAGCTATTATATAGTTATAGCTCTTGCAAAACAAAATGTTTTAGATATCCCTGTTTCATTTGACGATTATGGTTCTCGGTATTTGGGGCTTTGTTACCTTGAAGCATCTGCTGTACAGGCACAAGCTTGCCAAAGTAATCCTAATTTCCATTATCTGTGACAATGTGATCCTAGCCAGGATAGTTTGGCTTCGAAACTTTTGCAGTGAGCACACAGATTGTTCCACCATACGAAGCCAAGCCAGACACTGACGAACTCTCATAAATCAAGTGTTCTGTTCTGGGATTGTGCCTGATGAAATCTACTGCCTCGAAACAGGATGGGACCATTGGCCGGACTGTTTCTTTCTCTTTTTGTTGCTGTCAAATTAACACTGCCACCAAAGTGGAAAGCAGCCCGCTCTGCTTACCTCCATTCACCTCATCGTGGTTCATGTTTTAGATGCGAAAGACTAATTTATCAGGGGGCTAAAGACAGCAAATGACACATCCAGAGAGTTACAACACAAATCTATTTATTTATACGTTGTCAGTATGTATTTATGTAGTAACTACCATTTTTCTGCCGGTTTCCCATACCTGCAACCAATGACCAGCATACATTCTCTAATCACTGATTCATATGGGTGGTAAGGTAACAGAGGCATGCAGACTAAGAAACTAAAATAAATTGGCAGACAAACACCACTAAAAAGTACAATCAGTTCCAAAACCGTTTTATATAGTGGAATGTTAGTAATGAGAACTATGTATTGGGTAGAAATCCCATTTTCACATTATTGATGACAATCTTGGCTAGTAACCCTATGTCATTCGAGGTGTGGCTAAATGATATATATAGAAAAACCATGGCTGGTTAAGCATCGTGGGAGCAGCTAAATGTCTAAATTCTATGTACTATTCCAGTTGAATTGCACATTAAATAAAATATATGTCCTCTCCCAACTGTCATTCCTATTCCAAGTTCAGAAACATATATATGATCTCTAGTGACAAGATCCCATGTATGAAACTTTTTGGACCTGATATCATAATACTTAGGAAATTAATAACAAGAACAGATCATTTACATTTCCTATTGACCCTACTGTTCAGAATGTATAACATCACTCATATAATTCATTTTGTATCCTTACTTACAGCTCAGTTTTACCTACCATTAATACAGGCCATGCCTTACTAGGTGTTGAGGCCTGGGGGTAAATGTATCAAGCTGAGAGTTTGCCGGCGGGTTTGAAAAGTGGAGCTGTTGCCTATAGCAACCAATCAGATGCTAGCTATGATTTTGTAGAAAGTACTAAATAAATGATAGCTAGAATCTGATTGGTTTTTCAAACCCGCCGGAAAACTCTCAGCTTGATACATTTACCCCCTGGTGTTGTGCAGTTATATAAAAGAATATATGTAACCTCGGTTATGTGCTACTAGTTAGTCTCCATCCCCCAGTTTTTTGTTTTTTTTTAATTATTACTATACTTTACTATTGTACTATTTTATCAAGCCAGATGTTTCCCAATGTACTACACATTTTTTTTAACAGTTTGTAGTTATGCAAATATTTTGCCACATGCAGTGGGTATAATTTAACATGTAATGGATATACAGTAATTTATCACCACAGAAATGTTAATCATTTGAAAGATTGCATATGTTTGCATTTGTCTACAGTATACAAAAACATTACCTATTCTAAAACCAATATACAACAAATATATTTTTTCCTGTCCGAGAGATCCTTTGTTGGAAAGCTGCATAATCAGGCACTGAAAACTGTCTTGCATTTTTCAGGACAATTTGGCCACTGGGTGGCACTTTTTTGCTTTCCGAGTATAATTAATATTAGCAGTACTGTATGGCAATACCATTAGTATATCAAAGGTGCAGAAAAGTAAGGCTCTCCGGTCAGAATAGAAATACTGAATTTAATGGCAGGAAAGGAATTAGCGGCGCTATATAAATAAACGATGATGATGATTTTACAAGTCCTTATAATCTGTATACGAAGGTATATGAGGAAATAGCTTCCAGAACACGCTCAGTAGGTATTCTGTTTATTAACTCTCCTCTGAATATTTTTCAATTTTATTAACATCCTTTTGGAGATAAGGCCTCCTGAACTTTACACAGTACCCAAGGTGAGTTCCTACAGTGTGTGTATGTGTATATGTATATGTGTGTATATATATATATATATATATATATATATATATATATATATATATACCGGTATATATATATATATATATATTATGAAGTTCGTTTGTTTGTTGGCGAAGATCTTCTACAGCTCACAAGTTAAAGCTGCCAAATCTTACATAGTTCTTTAGTATCGAAAAAGTAACCTATTAAACCACATAGTAACAATGCGACAGAGCGACAAATATTGAAAACATAATTTTTTAGTTGTACACAGTTTTTTGACAGCTGGCGACATAATGACAAAGCCACAAATCTTATTTTCTAAATAGCATTTTTGGTCTACTTACCAAATAATTTGCTAATATATAAAAACTGCTATAAATTAAAAATCTGACCTGGGCAACGCCGGGTGACCCGGCTTGTGACCTATAAAGTGTTAATATAATCTATCTTCCTGCTACTAATGCCTCTTCCTATACAGTCAAGTATTCTATTGGCTTTTCCCACTGTTTGACTACACTGATCAATTACCTTCATACTATCTGAAATAGTCTCTCTGTTGTTGTTATCTTATCTTATATTCAGTTGGTATTTTACCTAACATTTAGTGAAATACAAATATCCTGCTCCACAAATAAGGGATATTGTTTTTTTAAAGCACAGCAATGTATCAGATGTCTAGTTTGCTCTTAAGTTTTATCTTTTTTTTTAAAAAAAAGCTTTAATGTCGGTAACAGGTGGTGATTTATTTCTATGCACCCTTTGTGTTATAAGCTGCTTAGGAGCGTCATGCATAATCGTGGCCATGCAGGTGTGTAGCATAGACGAAGGCAATGCTGCTCTCAGAGAAGTCATTCCTTCCTCTAGTTAAACCATGTCAGGCTGTGTAGGCGCGCAGCAGTGTCCTTGCCTGTTCTCTTGAGATCACCGCACAATATATGTATCCTTTGCAGCTACAGAGGTCAACCATTCTAATAACAATGGGGAGATAAAACGGCTGGACCCAAATGGTTATATATCGCATAGAGCCTTTGGTACAGTGCGCACAGTGAAAGTTTCCCCTTTACTGTCACAGGGCATGTCATAAATTGTATCGTGGACATAGACAGTAATAATACTGACTATGTACACTGAAAATAATTTGAAATTGTTAGCAAAGGCTTCATGTAATAAGTAGATGATTTTCACGCGTACATACCTTTACACCTTTGGATATTTATCTATTAACATAATATCATTTGACTGTATTTCTTCTGTATGTGTGTTTGTTTATGTATACAGGCTACATTTTTAAACTCTGCAATGTGTGATATAGGTAGTTGTTAAGGCAGAAAAACATAGGACGTTTATTTAGGGACCTGGGCAGCACGTTGGCTTAGTGGGGTCATGAGTTCGATTCCCAACCATGGCCTTTTCTGTGTGGAGTTTGTATGTTCTCACCGAGTTTGCGTGGGATTCCTCCGGGTGCTCCAGTTTTCTCCCACAATCCAAAAACGTACTAGTAGGTTAATTGGCTGCTATCAAATTGACCCTAGTCTCTCTGTGTGTGTGTATGTTAGGAAATTTAGACTGTAAGCCCCAATGGGACAGAAATTAGTGCCACTATATAAATAAATAAATGATGATGATGACATTGGGAGGAATAATATTGCAGTATGACGACACAGATAATAGAGACATGGGGGCACTTACTGTAAGGTTACAAATGGTACCTGGGTTCAGGTAAACTTGGAAAACAGGCAGTCATGATTAAAAGCGGCATGGGAGGGAAATAGAAGAATAGTCTTTTCACCCTTACACTAAAGGACATTGCAAAGCACGTGGCCGCACAGAGCTTTTCTGTTTGCTCATGTGCCTAACTGTCCGCCTAGAAAATTCTTAGTTGGATGCCAACATCCCGGGGTTTGAACTGTCTCCAGAAACTCAATATGCGCCTATTGTTGCGGGGAAACGTGCATGGTGGAAAGAGTGAAAACATCACTTAGCAGACCATCCCAGGGTGACTTATCTTACAGGGTGACTCCCGACTACAGGCACCTCCTGAGTACCCAGAAAATTAAAGTCCTTTAGCTGGGAGAGAAAGGCTCTGAGTCCATTCTGCACTATATGCATCTGCTTTAAACTAATTTTATCCAGAAAGCAAAATCTCCTTTGTGCATTTGGGTGCATTCATCTGCATAGCTCGTACTTGCCAAATGTTGCACCCCTTCAGACAACTGCCCATCCTCTTACTGCTCCACAAGGAATTGTAAATATAATGCCCTTATTGTTAGTTCTCCATATCCGGTGTTTCTATAGGTGATATTACACCTTTTATGCCTTGTCATGTGCGTGCATTGTGACTTAATATACATGTCCGTTGTCTTTTATAAATTATACATTTAATATGCATGGGTGATGTAAACTAATCTGATTTATGTTTTATCTGTGTACGGTTCTCTGGCCTGAACTCTCCATCTCTCTGTCCTGTTACTCGTTTATTGACCACTCACTTGGATCTTTATTTTGTACTAATTCTGCCTCGTTCCACCCCATACTACTTATTTTTTGGGGGGATCAACTTAGCATCCTTTGTATTATACAGGAGACTAATGCCTAATTGCTTCAGGGTCCCTTATCCAAAGGGGAAAACGTGCCATTATAGACAGAATGAATACCCTTGGGACATCTCCCCAGTATCCAGAGGAGTGAGTATTTGGGCAGTTATGACAGTAAAACATTATGGAAGGTGTTTCATAGATGAGTTCTATCTATTTATTACAATTACATTATTGCTACGGCAGCATCTCTTACACTTTGAACAAAAGTCAGACACAAGCAATATGTAACGGGGGAGGGAGGAGAGAAATAATCTTCCAAAACACGGCACATTATGGATATATTTGACAACATTAGCAATGTAAACTACAGATTGAGCGTATAAAAAAATAACTATCAGGGAGAGGGTTTTACAGTAATGCCAGGAAGAGGAGCTTCTGTGATTTTCATGAGCAATCATCAGTTATGGTGTAGCAAGTTCACAAATCAGAAATGATATCTTCAGGCAGCGCTGTCAAGTACTATTCAAATAACACCAGCCTCGCATGTGAATAACAGCAGACATTTTGAATTAATTAATCAGAAGAGATAGCCTGATCCCTCTTCTCATTAGTCTGCAGGTCGGGAACAGGGAGATGTATGTGATGACGATGATAGTCTTGTCTTTAATGGTGATTTATGAAGATTCAGGATTGACTGAGATTTGTAGGAGGGTTACGGATAAAATAAACTTGTGTTTTCCATTAGCAATGTCAAACCAGGGAGGTTCATATTTGCTTCAGTTCCCATAGGCCCTTGTAATGGTGCTAATCACCATCTACTTTGGTTCATTGAAATGCCAAACTATATGGAACATTGATGCCAATTATATAATAATGAGAGCTAGGGACTATCCACTGTATGTAAGAAGTTTATTAAATTCCTTCCATTCCAAATAATAGTACCTGAGGTTCCTCACCTGGGATCATGACTATTTGAGATATTTGGCAGGTTCCCTCCACTCATATAAAGTTAAGACCTCTACTCAGCACTTTTGGGGTTGCTTGGGACTCTTCCGAGCAAGGTAGATCCAACACAGCAGCTCTAAAGGCTTTTCATTAGAGCCATTTCAATGTTGTTGGAGTAACCGGTGACAAGCACATGAATTAGCATTGGTTAGTGTGACACTTGCAACTGGTCCTGACTCCTGATACAGAGAAAGAACATTGAATCGGTGAATGGAGTATCACTGTCCTATTTAAATAACAGACTTACTCTGCTAAGTAATCCGGCCCTTATAAAGGAAGACACTAAATTCAATATTGTGGAGTAAGACAATATTTTGGGGCCTCCGTATTAGATTGCTGTTAGGCTGTGTGGGAAGAGCAGCTAGGCACTGCAGTTTCAGACCTTTTTTACAAGCTTATCTTTGCAACTGTCAACTGCTGCTGTAAACCTTTACTACCAGCCGTTAACTGACTCTGCTTTAATTATAGGCAAATTCCTCATTCTGTCCTAAGAGGAAGTTCCAGCAGTTCTATATTTACAGCCCATAACAGAGTTACTAACCCGCTGATACAGATGTCAGCTTCATAAAGGAAGCCAGCCCCTGCCAGCGAGAGCACACGGCCAGATCTGTGCCTGCACTCGGAAGGTCAAGGGAGGAAACGACAAGTAAAAGTGAACAGAGCTCGTTCATAATCATTTTCAAGGTTACATTGGCCCATCCTACATTAAACAAGCAATTTGGATTTCCCTTTCGTGTGCCTGAATGCCAGTATATGTATAAACTCACATAGGATGTAACATACCTGTCGACACACACACAAATAATCATGGCAGTCAGGGGATATCAGAATTGCATTCTATAGATCACCATGGCAGAATTAAATGTTTTTATTATATTGATAGAAATACGCTTCACTCTCTCGTATAAAGTGAATCTGGAAGGTCTCATTGTAACATGTGGGTGCAGAACAGAATTTAACAAGGACCAGGTCCCCCCAACATCATCATCATCAACATTTATTTATATAGCGCCAGCAAATTCCGTAGCGCTTTACAATTGGGAACAAACATTAATAAAACAATACTGGGTGATGAAGTGTCATTTGCTTTTGGACATAAATTGCTTGCAATTGCATTCACTGGCTTAAGGTCCATTTCTGAGCATGCGCAGAGCAATTCCATGCAAAATACATTGCATAGCGGGACTTACATCCAAAGATGAATCTCTATAGATCTGGTAGTTGGTAAGGGAGTTCCAGGGGTATGTGCAAGTAAAGAAATTCCCACTAGTAGGTTGAGAACCACGTTAAACCATAGTTGCCTACTCTCCCGGGATTGTCCAGGAGATTCCCCAATTTCTGGGAGTCCTCCCGGACTTTCGGGAGAGCAGAGCAACCTCCCAATTCTAGTCCCCCTCGATAGTGAAGTGACGGGGCGTAGGACGCAAATTATTTGTCATCATGGCACCAGCCCCTGCTGTAATTGGTCATAAAATGTGAATGCTGTTTAGGGGCGAGGCCAAATGACGAGACCCATCGGGCCCCACCCCCAACACGCCTACCTCTCCCCCAATCTCCTGGAGTAGTCCTTGTTAAAATTGGCAAGTATGCGTTAAACTATGTATCACTTTTGTGTCAATGTATTTCTACTGAGCAATCGTCTCTATAGGACCTGTACATATAATCCTACATTTTATAAACATTTTCCTAGCCGAACTAAAGTTTACTACAGTATAAATTTACGCAAACTTCCAATAATTACCATGAATACACAATTTGAGACACCAGCAGTTGCCCCAAACATATTAAATGGTCGTCTGTGAAACATACAGCAGTGATTTCTGTTTAGAGGGGATGGCTCTATCTGTACTGTTACAGCCTTAGCAGACTGGTTTGCTTAGGAATGCTGGTTAGTTGCTGGAGGGGGGGGGGGGGGGCTAATACAATTTTTCTTAAATGTGTCCTAGTTATGTAGTAACCAAGTTAGATTTCTTGCAGACAAATAGACCGGTATAATGTTTTTGGACCATCCGTATGTTCTCGTACATCACTCTTATTTTTCCTTCCCCTTTCCACACACTTTGGCAGAATCATCATTACAACCTGCGTGCCTACACCTTGCTTTGTACGAGGCAGACGGGCTTATCGTTTCATTTCAGTATCTGAATATTTCTCTCTCTCTCAGTACAGCAAGGGGCCTCTCTAGTGCTCCATACATATTATGAGAAGGCAAATATGTTTTGGAGGGTGGAATAAATTGCCAAATCATTCAAATAGTGCACGTTTTATGGCTATGAAAAAAACATTACAAGAATTTGAATGTGCCCATTCATTCCTAAAGAATGATTCTTAAACTGCAGGCTGAAAGGCAGAATGCACAGGTGTTACCGAGTGAGCCGCTCGTTCCGACGTGCCCAACATATGCTCTGTATTATTCCCATTATTAATTGTGGTAATAACATGTAATAGTCATCCGATGAGATACAAATGGATGCCATTCAATAGAATGCTCCGACAGCTCAGCAATTACCCAGACAGCTCGCAGTCAGAAAATCTGTTCAAATCTGAGATTATCGCAGATACACTGGTGACAATGGCACCTTGTCAGGTCTAAAGGATGTGCGTAATCTCCATTTTAATTGGTCTTGTTTATTAATTATTCTTAAGAGCGAATCTTCATTTATTTTTATTGTGCTTTGATTTAACTCTGTCTTACTTTGAGTATTAGTTATCAGCTTTCTAATGGCATTGCAAGACTCAGATTAGAGCAACAGTGGCGTCTGTATTTTCTCTGGCGAGAGAGATTCGTGTGTGTATGTATGTATGTTGTATGTATGTATGTATGTATGTATGTATGTATGTGTGTGTATGTGTATATATATATATATATATATTTATTTGAGCAGTAGGTTTTGTGTCATCCACAGAGTTAATGTTGTTGAAGTTGTGTTGCAGTTTCTAAGGGGCAGCATGGTAGCTCAGTGGTTAGCACTTCTGCCTCACAGCGCTGGGGTCATGAGTTCAATTGCCGACCATGGCCTTATCTGTGTGGAGTTTGTATGTTCTCCCCGTGTTTGCGTGGGTTTCCTCCGGGTGCTCCGGTTTCCTCCCACACTCCAAAACAAAAACATACTGCTAGGTTATTTTGGCTGCTATCAAAATTGCCCCTAGTCTCTCTCTCTTTCTCTGCCTGTGTGTGTTAGAGAATTTAGACTGTAAGCTCCAATGGGGCAGGGACTGATGTGAGTGAGTTCTCTGTACAGCGCTGCGGAATCACTGGCGCTATATAAATAAATGGTGATGATGATGATAGTCTATTTTTGGATATATCCTTATTAAGAGCCATTACTTGCTCTCTGTCCCTGTTTATAATGGTGGTCCCTCCCCTCCATCCATTTATTTTACGACAAGGAACTTGAACTGCTCTTGGTTTTCTCAAAAGAGGACCCAGTGTGCTGAGTTGGCCGCAGCAGAGCTTACAATCAGGCCTACTCATCTTCATCTTCATCAGCGGCTTTATATAGCGCTACTCCCAGCTTGTCAACTTGCATCTTCGTTTCGCTGGTGCAGTTAGTTTTAAGGACTAAATAGTTATCATGCTGTGATTTTAAAAGCTAACTACATTGGTAAAACAATGAAGCAGACCTGATGGTGGGGGAGGGGCAGCTAAGGGGACAGACGATGCATTTTGTAAATGACATGTACTTAATATTAATACGTTAATATTAGTTAGGCTGAATGCACCATACAGAAAATTTCTCCCAATATGATATTGTTATCGATTTTACCATCGACTGAAAGTCCTGATCAGCATGCCGATTAATGTGTACACACTGTACGCGATTTTACACGATTTACCCTCAGATCTGTGCTTTTCATCTGTCATAACCATCGGCTGAAAAGATTGCGACTCTGTAAACTCTATGGAGATCTGCCTACACTGCTGGATGTGAGTTTATACACACTGCAGAATTTGCCCGACATCGTTCCATCATTTATAGAGATTTTTAGTCCGGTTATAAAATCAAATAAAAGGATACGATAAAACATGATCGTGGGAGTGTACACTATTACAATATCTTATCAAACGGTCGTTTATCGTGTGATTGACACCATAATAGGTGAAAAACCTGTAGTGTGTATCCAGCCTTACATAGATGTGTCAAATCATAGATTACTGGTAAGATTACAGAGGTAGATAAAAATGTGGTTGGGTAACCTCCAACACTCCAGCTAAACTACTCCTATGGTGCTCAGCCGTGAGCAGGGCTACCTTAAGTTAAATGAGGCACCTTAACAAATGAAATCTTAATTATACAATATAAAAGTGGAGTGAAAGTCTGCAATAACTCTTGTTTCTAATTTGTAAGCTAAACTGTACTAGGGCACATGACATTGTACATGAGTGATATTTTTGAAGGCTGAATGTGAGTTCTGACGTGCAGAGTATACTTTGTTGGCTTCCTGGGAAAAGAGCAAACCATTGCTTTCTTAATTAAATAGAACAGCCCCATAAATCCTTTCTGTGATCAACACCAGGCCAGCCTGCAAAGAAAAGAGCTTCACCGCGAAGGCCGTGTAAGTGGCAGTGGAAACAGGCTCATTCGCATTTACAACTGGCAGTTTGCACGGTTTCTTAGTTTGTGCAAATGTGATATAATTGTGTTTCTTTGTGCACTTGTGTGACTGATCTTTGATGGCATCTATTACAAACAGTAGTGTTTATGAATGTGCACAATCAGAGGATGTGAGGTTGATATTTTTATTAAGGTGTTCAGTAGTTGTAAATATCTTTTTGTTCTCAGCAACTGGCAAACGGGAAATCCTTCAAACCATTATGACATAGGTGGCTGATTGATATGTAGATAAAATAAAAAGGGGAATGAATGGACAAACATTGATTTGTTCCTTCTTGTTCTCAGAGCAATGACTGTCTGCAGGGTCATTTTTACCTACAAGTCTAGAGATGTTGGTATTGTATATTTTTAGTGGGAGACATGAAATCTATTGCTAGTAGTGGGCAAATATGTGTATTGAAAAAGTTGTAATATAGTTAAATACACAGATTTCTTACACATGAATGAACCGGTAGCTTTATCCCCGTATTTCAACAAGATTTTCAATCATTCACCTAGGGTCAAGTGGGCAGTAAAGCTTCTATGCACATGAGAAGGTCATTTAATGACCTGGTGGGCAAATGGGACATAGGTGGGCACAGCTTTAGTACCTTAGAGCTACGAACATTGAATGTGCCAAAGGATACTCTGTGATCTCAACAGTTTCTAAAGGAGAAATGTATGTGGTTTTTGGTGTGTAGTCAAGTGTGTGCATGGTGAAAGCTGTCTCCCTACACAGATAGGTACAGGGGCAAACGCAGGATTTGTAGAGGGGGGTTTCCACACCACGCCGCCAGTGGGCGTGGCCAGCATGCATGGGGGCGTGGCTATAATTTTAGACGGTGCTCGGCTGCTCTCCAACTCTTCCTATCCCTATAATATACATGGGCAATGCTGTGTGCACTACTGTTAGGTGCACACAGCTCTCTCTTTTCAAGCAGAGCTGTGTGAAGCAGGAGCAGGGTCCAGCCACCTCAATTATACAGTGCCCCAGGCTTGGAGGGTGGTTTCCAGGCACTAGGAAGCCCCCCCCCCTCGGTTTGCCTATGAGGTATACATTTCTGCTTCCCACTGTCTGTCTCTCTAGCTGCATGGCTTTATCCTAGGCCCTGGTCTCTTACTCTGGCACTAAAGTGGGTTCTCTACATAACTACAGCACGGTGGCTCAGTGGTTAGCACTTCTGCCTCTCAGCACTGGGGTCATGAGTTAATTTCCTTACCATGGCCTTATCTGTGAGGAGTTTGTATGTCCCCCCTGTGATTTTCCTCCGGGTGCTCCGGTTTCCTCCCACACTCCAATAACATACTAGTTAGTTAATTGGCTGCTTTTAAATTGACCTTAGTCTCTCTCTCTGTCTGTGTGTGTGTATGTTAGGGAATTTAGACTGTAAGCTCCATTGGGGAGGGACTGATGTGAGTTCTCTGTACAGCGCTGCGGATTTAGTGGCGCTATATAAATAGCAACGACAGAGTTAAAGCTTAAAGTCATCCTTATAACTTCAGAGCCCTCCCTCTTATCTCTCCGTGTTGGGAAA
Source organism: Mixophyes fleayi (assembly GCF_038048845.1). NCBI lineage: Eukaryota > Metazoa > Chordata > Amphibia > Anura > Limnodynastidae > Mixophyes > Mixophyes fleayi. Next base: position 106,213,095 of record NC_134410.1, read on the forward strand.
TGACTTGCGCTTGAGGGTGAAACACAAGAATATACTACGAAATTGTCTGCTCCCTGTCTAATTTAACATCAACCTCGTAAGAGCACTTCTCCCCTGGATGCTGCAACAGCCATATTGTGTCCACAGCACTTCCGTTTGTTTGGTGGACTAAATGCTTCATTTAGGAACCATTGCGTCCCAATAGATTTTTGGAACGACAGATCAGCTTGGGGGGACAGTTAATTGCAGATGGCACCAGCAGCTGCTTTAAATGAGATCCCAGTACGACTTAAATTCAGGAACAGAGACCTTCCCCTATTAACCACCAGCTCAGAACTCTGTTGCGTCGTGCATCCGAGTCGCACAAATTGCTTTGTTCCTACACGCTGAGCCTTCAGGGGCTTCGTAAAAGACACCACGTTATTGAAACTCCTAGGCATACACGTTCTGGAAAGGAATAGAAAAATTGTGTGTTAACCGTTAAAAGGTGAAAGCAACCTCATCCTATAGATCATCTTTTACAAATCAGGAAATAACTAGTACTTATGCTTTTGGCATATTTAAGCACACAGGTGCGCAGTATATATTAGACAGCCTCCACATAATGAATGTTTGCCGCTGGTAGATAGAGGATGAAACTGTAATAATCCTAATAAAGATTCAACAACCGCTGGCAGCCCAGAGCAGTTTCTTAGCTACTGTATCTGTCCGATTTCCGCTGTTTCATTTGAAATCAGCAGTCGAGCTAACACTACTCATGGTCCTGGCTTGAAGGTAGCCCGTGGCAAACTGCTTTATCTCCTTGTGTTTCTATTTACTGAAGTCTAAGGGGGTCGTCATAAAAAGACCATTTCCCAGCATCTCTCCTACTGACCACTGTATGCTCTCATCTCCTGCCAAACACTGCCTGCCAAACAACCTATTGAAAGGAAGCAATACCATTTTGCTCAGAAACCGTAAATTGTGTGTGTGTGTTTTTTTCTCCCTCGTCGTGTCATTTCTGGCTCGTAAAACGCTCCTCAGTACTTGCATTAGTTGATTGCAAGACTATGTACTAATGAGGAGAAATTTGAGCCTCAGCAACAGCGTTGCCAGCCGCCTCCTTAGTGACAGAGATGCTTTGTATGTAAGATATCAGACGGATGCCCTTGTTCAGTTGCTGCGCTTTTGCTAAGTTGTGCTGGTTTTGTAGATTTAAAGAGAGCCTGTCACATTTTTGAACAAAAAACATTGCTTACAAAGTGCCTTGTGCATAATATATATAAAAAAATCCATGCCCTCTGATAACAACGTAGAAAAACAGCATTCGCTGTATGAAAATGCGATACCTTGGCTTCAGAGCCATCCTCACTCCCAAAGTGACCTGACCTTATCCAGCCTCCATCTAATTGAATTCATATGTTCGGTGGACTTGGTGCTTTTGCAATAAATAGGGCACTGATTTCTCCAGGTGGCTTCGCCTGGACCTTTCAGTTAATTTAAACTTTAGCTCAGGAGTGGTGCTGGTACCCTCATTAGAATTAACACTTTTCATTTGTTTGTGGCTTTTGTATAACAGCATCGCCACCAACTATGTGGGAGCCAACACATGACTTTTAGGCCCCTTGTCGTCTTAGATTTTTTGATGCTAATAAACGGATGGAAACAGATTTGAGCATGGAACGTATTGGAACCCCATGTCCGATTGAGCTTGTCATCATCATCATCATCACCATTTATTTATATAGCGCTGTACAGAGAACTCACTCACATCAGTCTCTGCCCCATTGGAGCTTACAATCTAAATTCCCTAACATACATACAGACACAGACAGACAAACAGAGAGAGACTAGGGTCAATTTGATAGCAGTCAATTAACCTACCAGTATGTTTTTGGAGTGTGGGAGGAAACCGGAGCACCCGGAGGAAACCCACGCAAACACAGGGAGAACATACAAACTCCACACAGATAAGGCCATGGTCAGGAATTGAACTCATGACCCCAGTGCTATAAGGCAGAAGTGCTAACCACTAAGCCACCTCGCTGCCCCCAATGTCTGCGTATAGGAGTGGCGGCAGCACACTAACGTTTTATAAACACTGTTTGCCACATTTGCTCACGCATGTAAACTTAAGACTTTAATGGACTGTCCTCCATTGACACCCCCTTCCCCAGGACTGCAATTGCAAACATTGTTTACTACCATGCCATTGGCATTTTCCGAACGTCGGTGGGTGACCAGTCTTACTCTTCGTTATCACCACTATTTCTTTGTTCTTTATTATAACAGCTGTTGAATATATTGACAATTCATAAATAGCAGACCAATGTTGTTATCCGTTAAATGTGCTGTCTCTAGAAGCCTACATGGATCAGTTTAATATTTAGATTCTAGGGAATGATTGGATGTGTTTTACACTACCTAGCAAAAATGGTTTATTTGTTATAACAATGTCAATTGTTGATTTATGAACATTAACTGCATATCAATACTTACAGAAGGGTTATGAATTTGCAGAGTAGACAAATTCTGTTACAAGAGCTCATTAAACCCACATACACAGAGTCCAGTGCAAGCATTCATTTATCAACATTCATTTAAAAATGCTCCCCAGGTACAAATCCGAGTTGATCTTAAAATGATACAGGACACCATTTACTTCACTCAAATGCTTGATTCATTTACAGGTAAATATTGGATGGGAGATGATCTATAGAGCTGGAATGAAAAATTAGATGATCTTTTACATTGTAATTTTATTATATACCTTTACAATGTAACATTCATTCATAGCGCTTTGTTTCCATTGTGCTATCTGATTGTATGCAGGCGTTAAAGCAAGTATCACACTCTATTTGGTTGCTACCCTATATTACACGTGTGATAATAAGCTAATGAGACAAATCCATCTTCACTTCATCATTTGCAAAGGCAAAGAAATGACTGTCACAATTATTACACCAGGGGACCACAAGCCAGTCATTGGATGCCAGCAGTCTGGCTAAGGAAAATAGAAAAGAAATTAGAGAGGCACATAAAATGTATGCTAATTATAAATAAACACTAAAAACAAAAATGTATGTTGAGATATACACAAAAGGGGACCTCACTAAAATACTATAGTGCTATCCATTAATATGCATGTACACAACTAATTACATGCAACTCAGTCAGAAGGGAAAGACAAAAATCACAATATTGTTTAAATATTCCCTTTGTCATGTATAGCTTATTTTTATACTGTAAAATGTAATTTTTCAAGATGATTTGCGTACTTGCATCAAAAAAAGGACCATGGCTGGAATGTGCTTCATTTCCATTCCTAAGGTAGCAGCTGTTGTGTGAGATACAGTATAGCAAGAAAGTTCAGGGTCTTTGTACGTACAGACACATGCTCACTATAATGTAGTAATATGTACCAGCATGGGAATACATAGTACAGCTGGCAGAGGGAAATGCCATCTCAATGGATTTCACCTGCTCAGATATAGTAGTGTAATGGATCTAAAAAATTATCTCCATCTAGAAGTTTCAGCAGCATGGAAATAAATTGTTTCCTCGTATCCGCCAACATTTTTCTGAGTTGTCAGTGACTGGAGTGACTATTAAGTCCCTATAGTAGAGATTTTAGGTTGGGTTGCTATGCACTGGCCCACAGAGCAACCTTTCGTCAAGGACACAATTTGACGACACAGAGGCTTTTCTGTATTGCAAGCTTGATAATAAAGTTCCAATCAATATGTTTAAATATTCACTTCTTGTCAATTATATGGTCACCACTTGAAAAGTGAATTTCTCCATTCTCTCATTTCGGTTGTCACGTACCGAAAGCTGTTGTGTTAGGCTAGGTACACACTACAGTGTTTTCAGTCAATTATCTGGTCAAACGGACAATAAACGAATGGTTGGCCCAATATCACAGTAGTGTGTACCACGGAAGGATGAACGATTGTCGTTTCAAAGCACGTGAAATCGTTGATCAAGATTTTCAAACTGACTTGAAAATCTCGTTCATCAATGGAACAAGGCTTGGGGGGTGAGGGGTTGTTGGGGGCATAATAGAGGCTCTCCCAAGTAGTACAAGTGTTGTCCTGCCCTCCTGTTATTTCTGTTATTTTGAGCTCACCACTTGCGCTCAAAAGAGCCAAACCCTCCCGGGAATGACAGGTGGACAGTCAAGTGGCATCCGTATAACAAGTACCTAATATTCTCATTACGCCCCAAAAATTAGCTCTTCCCACAATATCGGTACCAGAAGGGATATTTGTAAAGTATACTCTTTGTACAGTATGTAGTATAAAAGGAATGCTTCAATGTACTTGGATCTGTTTTGTATCTTTAATTGTGTCAGGGCCTTCTAATCTCTGAACATTCTATAGTATGTTTGAACTATTTAATCAAGAGTCAGACTTTGTGTTTAAAGGTTCATTGACTAGAGGCTGATCATTTATTTATGCATATATTATCTGGCTGTGCAGCAGTTTTCAGCAAACAACTTGTAAAGAGAGGCATGCTGGGAGATATTGGTGTTGGCATTACTAGTCACCAATGGACATTTTGGCTGTTTTTAGCCAGATCATCATCAGACATTACTCATGTTTGGTCCTAGAATACCAAACTTTACCATTTGTGATTCCACGGATTTAGGCCAATGAACAAGATACTTATGTATGTGTGATCATTGACCAATAGCATTAAATAGATGTCTTGTAATCTGTCTTGAAACTACACGTATGGCCAGATTGGAAACATATCTAGTTGTTTGGTGCCAAGCCGGAACTAGCTCTTCCCAGTGTGGGCAGCTTAACAGATGTCTTACTTATATTTTATGAGTATACAAGTCTCTAACTTCAGGTCACTTGATATTTGGGAGAAAATATGTCATAATTACAGTTATTAGCTATAATAACTGTGATGAGATTTACTATATACAACAGGGCAACCTCCAAAAGGGCCGCACATTACTCTTAATTTCAAGAATAAACTTCCATATAATGCCACTCAGACCTCTCCACATACTCCTCACACCTTTTCTCATACCCCACACACCTCCTCCCATGCCCCACACACCTACTCTCATGGCCCTCACATCTCCTCCCATGCCCCACACACCTTCTCCATGTCCCACACATCTTATCTCAGGCCCCTCACACCTCCTCTCATGCCCCACACACCTCCTCCATGCCCCACACACCTCCTCCATGCCCCACACACCTCCTCCCATGCCCCTCACACCTCCTCCCATGCCCCACACACCTTCTCCCATGCCCCTCACACCTTCTCCCATGCCCCTCACACCTTCTCTCATACCCCACACACCTCCTCCCATGCCCCTCACACCTCCTCCCATGCCCCACACACCTCCTCCCATGTCCCACACACCTACTCTCATGGCCCTCACATCTCCTCCCATGCACCACACACCTTCTCCATGTCCCACACATCTTATCTCAGGCCCCTCACACCTCCTCTCATGCCCCACACACCTCCTCCATGCCCCACACACCTCCTTCCATGCCCCTCACACCTCCTCCCATGCCCCTCACACCTCCTCCCATGCACCACACACCTTCTCCATGTCCCACACATCTTATCTCAGGCCCCTCACACCTTCTCCCATGCCCCTCACACCTTCTCCCATGCCCCACACACCTTCTCTCATACCCCACACACCTCCTCCCATGCCCCTCACACCTCCTCCCATGCCCCACTCACCTCCTCCCATGCCCCTCACACCTTCTCCCATGCCCCTCACACCTTCTCCCATGCGCTCACACCTTCTCTCATACCCCACACACCTCCTCCCATGCCCCTCACACCTTCTCCCTTGGCCCTCACACCTCCTCCCATGCCCCTCACACCTCCTCCCATGCCCCTCACACCTTTTCCCATGCCCCTCACACTTCTTCTCAGACCCCTCACACTTTCTCTCAGGCCCCTCACACCTCTTCCCATGACCCTCACACATCCTCTCATGCCCCACACACCTCCTCTCATGCCCCTCGCACCTTCTCCCATGCCCCTCACACCTTCTCCCATGCCCCTCACACCTTTTCCCATGCCCCTCACACCTCCTCTCAGACCCCTCACACCTTCTCTCAGGCCCCTCACACCTTCTCCTATGCCCCTCACACCTCCTCCCATGCCCCTCACACCTTCTCCCATGCCCCTCACACCTTCTCCCATGCCCCACACACCTCCTCTCATGCCCCTCACACCTTTTCCCATGCCCCTCACACCACCTCTCAGGCCCCTCACACCTTCCATCTGGCCCCTCACACCTCCTCTCATGCCCCACACACCTTCTGTCATGCCCCACACACCTCCTCCCATGCCCCTCACTGTTCTATAGATTACATTACAATCTGCTTTACATACTTCACACTTGCCTACTTTGAGTTGGAGGCCATCGGGATAGGTGTGGTGAGAGGGGCCGGGCCTATTTAATAATTTTGGCTCTGCCCTGTGCCGAAATCACCATTTTTGTTGAAGGGGCAGGACCAAAATTCCACTATTCACTGCGAATCATGTCATTTTGGCTGCCGAATTGCAGGATGAGGGAGACTATCTAGCTCTCTCGGGAGTCCAGGAGACCTACCCAGAATTCAGGAGTCTCCCGGACATTCCGGGAGAGTGGCCAAGTATGACATACTTTCAATTAGAATTTCCATATTTCTGCTCAGCTGGATAATATTTCAAAGAAAGAAAAAGAGTGAAAAATCTTCACCAATTTGGAAAAATGTGTTAATTGACGTATGTGTACAAGTGTCATTTCAATGAAGTCATTAATACAGTTATTAAAAATCTCGCCATGTCTGAAAAAGAAATGACACTAGGTATACTGACAATGCGAGCAGTATTGGAGAATAAATGGCTGGGAACTTGCTGCAAGTTGCAGAAGCCTCCTGCCAGGGAGAGAGATACGGGAAGGGGAAGAACAGACAAAGAGAGTGGAGAAAGTGTTGTCTTTGTTTTCACTTCTACACATGACATGTCAGCAGCATGAAGGACACAACTTATTCTAGAACTGTGGATTGGCACTGCTTGTCAACACTTTGTAATGATGTTAAGTCAGCAGTATGTAGGATTTGGGATGCCACAATGTCTCAGCGTCTCCCGGGATGCATGTTTTAACTGTGCCACTTCACCAACTCCTCACTGAATCATTAAAAAAAGAAAGTCTGTGTTTCTTCACTAAACCTGTAGCATCTGGCAGCTGAAAAAGTGCAGGAGGAAGGAGCAACATGGTGCAGAGCATAGGAGAAATTTCATATTGTGACAACACATCAAAATAAATTGCTGTCAACAGACCCAAACACAGAGTGCTGTGATTTTATCTGACGTGTGAAGGGCTGAGACAGGCTGTCTTGACAAGTATTCCTGGAGCACCTGATATATACACAAGACAGTGATGTAAATCTGATTTGCCTGATACTAGTGTGCGGATACAGTTACAGCTGTAGAAAATAACCCTATTCTCTTATTATTCGCACACACGCTGGCCTTTGATTCTGGCTCGAGGTCCTATCTTGGTCATAGTTGGCCAAAAGTCTTTGATGTACTTTACTAGGCATCTTAGGTATCCGGTTGCCAGACAGAAGATGTACGTGTTGTATAAAATGCTAGTGTTTCGTCTATATATTCAAACAGCCGTGTAAATTATAGTAATGTATGTGCTAAGCACACAGCGTCTTCAAAGTGATAGGAGTTGTCTACTTGTATTTACCTTTCAGAGACAATCTGTTTGGCTCCTACTCAGAACCATTACAGATCATTTAGGAATGCTACACAATCTCCCCCAGATTCTGACCGTCCTACAAGTATAAATACTGCATACATCATCTTGCCCGTGGAAGCAGGGAGCTCAAAATGATGCATTGAAATTTGACTCTCACTAGATCATCCTCTTGTGTGCATATTTGGCTTCAATCATCTCAATGCAGATTATAAATGGGAGAAAATGATTGCAAAAAGGCCGTGCACTTGGTGTGAAGAAGAAAAATGGAACGTGTCTGTAATCTGCATGTCAGGGTATTTATGGATAATTCTCATTTTACTCAGAAGCTTTTTTTTAAAACAATATTTTGCTTCGTGGTCCCCAAATACATTATGTATGAGGCTGCTTTTGCAATGGAATTTGGCAGATCAACCAGACAAAAATAAGTTAGCATTGCCAACACTACTTCCTTAAATTGGGAAACACATATCAGCAAAATCATTATTTAATCACTAGTGCAGTGTGTGGTAAATGGTGATACATAATTTGTAAAGCAACATTTTAGAATGTCACTTTTTCATCTATGACTCTTACTCCGTGTTCTTCTTGACATAAAACCAGCATATGGTTGTAAGCTCAGTGGTGGGCTTTTGAGTCCGTGATACAGAGGACTGATGGATTATGGGAAGGCAGTTGGGTGTGGACCAAATCATTCTGCTACTGCCGGTGACATGGCGCCCCTCTGTTAATTTTTACAAACTAATGTCACTTAAATCGTTACTATATCTACAATAAGAAAACTCCTTTTAAATGAGACATTTGCCTTAATTTGTTTTAGTATAAGCATACCCTCATTATCCTATCATAATAATATAGTTGATGATGAGGTTCAAAAAAGACAACAGTCCATCAAGTTCAACCTATTTTGGATCTCCTGCGATCCCTCACTTATATTTGAAATTGATCCAGAGTAAGCAACCGCCAATCTGTTTCAATTGTGAAAATCCCCCCAGACCCAATATTACAGCCCTATTTTTACCCTATATCCACTACTATCCTTCATTTTAATTAATGGTCGTAATTGGTCTAACCATTTCTTAAACATATCTATTGAATCTGCCATCACAACCTTCCCTGGCAATGAATTCCATATCTTGACTTACTGTAAAGAACCCCTTCCTTTGCTGGTTGTGAAATTTCCTTTCCTCTAACCTTAGAGGGTGACTGCGTGTCCTGTGTATAGTCCTTGGTGTAAAATGTTCCCATGAAAGTTCTCTATATGGACCCTTAATGTATTTGTACATAGTAATCATATCTCCTCTTAGGCGCCTCTTTTCCAAAGTAAACATGTCTAAACTGGCTAACTATTCCTCATAACTTAATGACTCCATACCCTTTATCAATTTTGTCGCCCTTCTCTGAACCCTTTCTAGTTCCAAATTATCTTTATTATAGAGTGGTGCCCAGAACTGTACTGCATATTCGTCTTACCAACGATTTATACAGTGGCAAAATTACACTGTCTTCCCTTGCATCTATGCCCCTTTTTATGCATGACAATACTTTATTTGCCCTTGCAGCTGCTGCTTGACATTGAGCACTATTGCTAAGTTTACTGTCTACGAACACTCCCAAATCCTTTTCCATTATAAATTCTCCTAAATTAATTCCATTTAATTTATAGATTCCGTTCTTGTTTTTGATCCCTAAATGCATAACCTTACATTTATCTATGTTAAACCTCATTTTCCATTTGGCCGCCCAATCCTCCAGTTGATTTAAGTCCCTCTGTAGAGAAGCTACATCTTGCTCTGATTTTATTACTTTACAGAGTTTAGTGTCATCTGCAAAAATAGAAACTTTACTCTCTAAACCATGACCAAGGTAATTAATAAATATATTAAAAAGGAGTTGGCCCCAGCACTGAACTTTGACCAATTAGAAAATGTTCCATTTATCACAACTCTCTGTTCCCTATTCTCTAACCAGTTTTCGATCCAAGTAGAAATGTTGTTTCCTAGACCCAGTTCCCTTATTTTGTAAACCAACCTCTTGTGTGGCACTGTATCAAAGGCCTTTGCAAAATCTATGTAGACCTCATCTACTGTGCTGCCCTGGTCTAAGTTCCCACTAACTTCCTCGTAGAAACTAATTAGATTAGTTTGACATGACCTATCCCTCACAAATCCATGCTGATTCCCACTAATAATCTTATTGTGCACCAAGTAATCCTGAATACTATCCCTTAATATACCTTTCAGTAGTTTCCCCACTATTGATGTCAGGCTTACAGGTCTATAATTCCCTGGTTGTAATCTCGATTCCTTTTGAAACAACTGCACCACATCTGCTATTCGCCAATCGCTTCGCCTGATGAGATTGAATCTATGAAAATTAAGAATTGCGGTCTATCTATTCCTGAGTTTAGCTCCATAAGAACCCTTGGGTGTATGCCATCTGGACCTGGAGCTTTATTTATCCTAATATTCTTCAGTCGCCTTTGGACTTTTTCCTCTGTCAACCAAGTATTAATTATTGGTACGGTTTAATTTCCATTTTTATGTATTATTTCTACTTTTTGTTCCTCTCTAGTAAATACTGAAGAAAATAAAGTGTTTAATACCTCTGCTTTTTCCTTAGTATCATTTATCAATTCACCCATCTCACTTCTTAGGGTCCTATATTATCTTTTTTAATCTTTTTGCCATTTATATACTTAAGAAACTTTTTGAAGTTTGTCTTACTTTCTTTTGCAACTTGTTATTCTTTTCCTAATTTAGCCAACCTATTTTCCTTTTTGCATGTTTTATTACATTCCTTGTACCTACGGAAGGACTCCTCAGATCCTTCAGACTTAAACAATTTAAATGCACGCTTCTTATTTTGCATTTCTTCCTTTACCTTTTTATTTAGAAACATTGGTTTACACTTAATTCTTTTACATTTATTTCCCATAGGAATGAAATTATACGTGTATGTTTCCAACAACATTTTAAAGACAGCCTCTTTTCTTCCGTATTTTTTCCTACAAAAACCTTGTCCCATTCTATGCACTTTATAGACTTTAGCATATTAAAATTTGCCTTTCTAAAGTTTAAAGTCCTAGTTGATCCCTTATACTGTTGCTTCTGGAAACTAATTTCAAATGAGACCATATTATGATAAATATTTCCCAAGTTTTCCCTTACTTGAAATATTTGATATCACGTCTACATTATTTGTTATGACTAGGTCCAGTATAGTCTGGTTCCTAGTTGGTTCCTCTACTAATTGGGACATGTAATGGTCTTTTAGCATGCTCAGAAACCTATTTCCCCTAGCTGTACCGAAGGTCTCAGTACTCCAATCAAAGTTCGGATAGTTAAAATCCCCCATAATTAAAACTTGACCTAGTTGTGTAGCTTTTTCAATTTGCTGTAGAAGTTGGTCTTCCTCACTCATACTAATATCTGGCGGTTTATAGCATATCTCTTTCAGCAACATCCCTAAACTTTTTCCTCCACTGGATATTTCCATCCACAATGCCTCTATATTTTCACCAATATTCTCGTAAATAAATTTCTGAATACTTGGTTTTACCTCTGGCTTAATATAAAGATATACTCCTCCCCTTTTATTTACCTTATCCCTCCTGAAGAGAGTATAGCCTTCCAAGTTTACTGTCCAGTCACGTGTATCATCCCACTAGGTCTATACCTATAATATCATACTGCTCATTCATTGCTACTAATTCTAACTCCCCCATTTTACCTGTCAGGCTTCTTGCATACACTTAAGTCTATTGCCTCCCTTAGGTATTTCTTTTTGCTTTAAAAAGGGCCTTTCTTTCCCCCCTATCTACCCCCTTGACTTTTGTTAAATTCCTCCTTACTACTCTCAATGTCTATCCCATACATACTTGCCCCTGCTCTGGAAGCCTAGTTTAAAATCTCCTCCAACCTTCTAACCATCCTCTCCCCTAGCACAGCAGCCCCCTCCTCATTCAGGTGCAATCCATCTCGACAATAATAAAGATGGCAACTGGCCGAGAAATCAGCCCAGTGCTCTAAGAATTCAAAACCCTCCTTCCTACACCAATCTTTTAGCCACGCATTAACCTACCTAATCTCCCGCTGCCTCCCTGGACTAACGCGTGGCACAGGTAGTACTTCCGAAAATACTACCTTGGATGTCCTTGCCTTAAGTTTGCGACCTATGTCCCTGAAATCATTCTTTAGGACACCCCCTCTTCCTCTAACTCAGTCATTGGTGCCAACATGCACCAAAACCGCTGGGTCATTCCTAGCCCCTCCCAACAATCTGTCCATCCGATCCACAATATGCCGAGCCCGTGCACCCGGGAGACAACACATTGTTCGGCATGCATGATCCCTGTATTAGATTGCCATATCTACATTCCTAATAATTAAATCCCTTACCACCACAATCTGCCTGGGTCCCTGAGTAACTTTGGTTCCCTCTATGGCAGAGAGACCGTTCCCCTGGTTGCTAGAAGCAGTCTCGCCCAACTCTACCAATTCTGAACTGCCTTCCACAGTATCTTCATCCAATCTGGCAAATGTGCTGGGATTGCTTAGCTCAGAACTGGCCTGGCTCTTCCTCCCTCTGCTACCCCTAGTAACAGTTACCCAGCTGCCTACCTGTGCATCCTCTGTCTCTGCTCCACCCTGCTCAGCTAATGCATCAACGGTGAGCTGTAAACTCTGCTCCAGGTTGGCAATCTCTCTAAATGTTGCAATGGTCTGCTTTAGATCAGTTACCTGGGCTTCCAAAGAGACCAATTGCTTACATTCCTCACAGAGGTATAAACCTTGGAACAATTGCTTCAAGTGTGCATACATATAACAAGATATGCACTGAGTGAGATCATCAAGCCGGCTACCACTCATCTTATTATGGCTAACCTAACTTCTTATAGCCTACAGTGAACTCGAGAGTACTAACCTTTGCTAGCCACTTACCAGATTAAACCCTTTCCTGGATTCAACTGCTTACTGGATCTAATTCGATACTTTAAATAAACAGCACTTGAAATCAAACAGCAGTGGAAATCACAAGCTCACTTAAACGGGTTCTCCGCCTTTGGAGAAATTCTCACTCTAACTGGTGCCCCAACCCCTTTACCCATATAGCAATCGGATGTGAGTCCCAACATTGTTACCTTGCATGAGAATACTCCAAAAAAGCAAAGCTGATGTCAGCCCAATAGATTTCTCAAAATACTATTGCCTCATACTTGGAGAATGTGGAAGTTCTCTGCCCCCTCTTGTCAGCTCCGGCTCATTTCTTTTAATGAACTGAGTAAAGTTTGAGTTTGTGCCTAAGAGTATTTTCATGTCCATCTTTCCTTTGTTCCATTTTTGTAACGGGTGGACGGAGGAAAACCATAGGACAGAACCTGGTCTACTTTCTCTCATCCACACTACCATGTCCTCTTTGCTAAAATAACTGTTTGCACAGAGATCAGTGATCAATAACTGCTAAGACGGAGTTGCTGGCTGTAATCGCTATGGACAATTGTGTGTTCCATGCAAAAGCAGCCATGATTTTTTTTTTTCATCTGCATGCCAAAACCCGCCTCCAAAACCTAGTTTTTCAACCCCTTTCATCATGGTTTGTCCTGGTGCAAATTTGCACCCCTTAGCTTGGTGATGGGTAACTTGACTTACCTTGAAGGCCACATGTGCGGCTCTATTTAGCCTTCAAAATAGCCACACAGAGGAAGGAGTAAGAGCACAGTCGCTGCCTCCTACAGTTATGCCGCGTGACCTCCTTGCACTGTGCATATAAATGCGGACGTCGGCTCTTCCTCATTCACTGCTTATTATAAAGCAGAGAATAAGATCTGGAGCAGTCGGCTTGGGGCCGCAGGTGAAGGCTCCGTGAGCCGCCTGTTGCCCACCACTGACTTAGCTGGATTTATTCTTAAGTCTAAATGAGGTCCTAGGTGAGTATCCATCTCGCCCCTATCCACCTCTCATAAATCAGATTGGAAGCTATAAAGGTAACTGTTCAAATAACTTACAGGTCACTTTAAAAAATGTTTTATAAAAGGACATGGTTTATCTAAGAATTTTCTTAAACCTACTTTAGAATAATAAGCTTTTTGTTGTCTAGCATATATAAAATTCTTGGCGTTTACTACAATTTCATGCTTTAATCCAATCTATGTGATCAGGACACATGCCTTCTTTAATCACAGTTTTGAGGCTTACTAAATACACCAAATAATTAATGATATGATCATTAGTGTCTAGATTTACTTGCTTTTTGCAATATGCAACTGCTAGATTACCCTTTACACGCAAAATGACGTGAAAAAGCACATCGGCAGGAGCCATACTACAGATTTATAAATGTCCTCAAGGAGATGTAGGGATTGCTCATCCGTGCAACCCTCATTTCCCGAATAGGGCTGACCAGGGCAGTCTTTGTGTGCAACGATAGTCAGGGGCACAACGCTGTTTGTACAATATTAAAGCTCCACATCCCTGTTTCCCTAAAGCTCACCAAGACCTTGGTTAAAAGTATACATCAGACCTGGCCGACCCGTGGCTCTCCAGGTATCGTGAAACTGCAAACCCCAACATTCTTCACAGGGGCGGACCTAGTCTTTATTTTTAGGCGAGGGGGGTGCGATTTAGCATAATCACGCCCCTCCTTCATTCTGATTGGCTGGCCTGGTTGACTCCGCCCCTCCCACGATTGGCCTCTACCGTTTTGATCGGCGGCCTCATGGAGCAATTTTAAGTTAGGTTTGTGCTGCTAGGGGGGAAGATTGCCCCTATTGCCCCCCCCCCCCCCTCCCTGGATCCACCACTGGCTCTGCATGTCCCAGCAGGCAAAACCTGGAGAATCATAGATGGCCTGCGGCCTGATGTACATGTTTATACTCAAGAAGAATAGATTATTATGTTTCAGTATATATTGGAGGGGTTGCTGAGAATATGTAAAAGTAACCATGGTAAAAATGCTATAAAAGTATATTTTTCACAATTTCTTTTTACAACCACTCCAACCCTACCCCTGCCTCCCACTGCTCCGTCGGTAGCGGACATGAAATAAAAATCTCTATATATCCATAGGTTGTTAAAAAGATCCTTAGAGGTGAAAAAAAGCCAATATAACATTCCGCTTGGGTAGAATAAAAGGTGATAAAGTAATTTCTGGCAAAACCGCATAATCATGACAACGGCTCTGGTCATAGTGGTGTAAACCACCTTTTGTCTTAAAACGGATAAACATTATTCAGATTACTCTCCAAAATTAAAGACCTAGATGCAATAGCAATGCAGTTAGGCTTGTAACACAAAAAGCCTCTTGTGTCCCCAACTCCAAAAAAAACCCCCAAAGCTTTTAAAGAAATACCAATATTTTTCTGTTAAAATGCTAGTCGCCTTTTTCCCGTATTGTTATTTTATCCCTTAAAGGCTGCTAATGAGAAATAGAGCCTCATTATGATTTTAAGGATGAGAGAGGAATGCTTTTAATTAATGATATGTAAATGCTCTTGAATTGATTATGTTAGAATATCAAGAGAGATGGGTAGAAGCTGTGGTGTAATATATTTTAATTAAGAATTAATTAAAAATGATGGCAATTTCATAAAGCCTTGCAGAAAATAGTGGGAATTTACTTTCTGTCAGGAGTAAATTAGCTTGTGATTAAATAAAAGGGCCTTGCATTAATAGCACGGTTATTTTTACATTGCGCTATGAAAAATTACACCATTTTCCTAAATATATAATCTACAAAAGCTATGTGTGTCTTTAAATGCTACCAACATAAGGAAAATTAGGAACTTTCTAAGAAGTTTATTGAAGACAAAGCACACACATAAAAGTAGAAATGTTGACATCCCCAGGTCCAGCTGCCAATTCATGACTACAGAACATCACACGATACACTAGGTAGATCATGGTCTCTGTGCTATATGACGTGTCTCCCAGGTGACCCTCAACCCTCCTGCCTTAATATGTGTCTGGCTTCTATCCATACTTTATTATGGCGTCCGTGGTTTACGAGGGGAAATAACATCACTTGTGCAAGGTGACCCGTCTTGTAACTTGGGATTGCTGCTGCAAATGAAATCGGCTATAGATGTCTAGAGACAAAGGGAGACATTTAAAAAAAAACAAAAACATTGCACTGGTGAAAAGTGTTGATAAACAAGACATAGAAACGTAATGATCATAGTGTTTCTGACATATTTCTAATCTAAATTGCAACAGGAGACAATTTGTTTTGTCTGCTTAACATTCCTTATTGATTATAAAAAAAAAAGCCATACGGGTAAACTTGACTACACTGGTACCTGCCCTATGCACCCAATCATCTCGGCCACGTCAGAAGGCCACTTCCTCGTTTCTTTCTTTACAGCCAAGGAAACAGAACTGGTGCTGGTGGTGAATAAATAGGGTATCAATTTACAAGGATCCAGTGACATCAATGAGTCCTAGAGTTCCGCCTACACATTGGCTAAACAATCTGCACTACGAAATTGCAGAGAGCTGCCGGGGTCTTTGCTCAACTTCAATATAGGTGATCATCGTAGCCAAAGTGTCATGGAAAATATCTATATTTGCTTAGCTTCAGTAACGTTTGAATAAAACATCTCTTAGACAGGGGATAGCTCTTCTTTTTCAGGATAATGTCCCTTTATTACCCCGATACCCTCACCGCCTGAGCTAAATCATCTGTTATACTGAGATAAATCACCTATTTACCTTGTCTGCATTTCTCTCCCTCAATGCTTCCTCGTTGTGTATGTCCGCTTTTCCTCTCCTTACTTTCTAGATTCATTTTTAAACCCGCACATTATATATTTTAAATAAAGCACCTCTATAAATAACATTTTATTAAAAATAAAGGGTACATAAAAAGATATAATTGGAAAGCAGGTGATATGGTAGTAATGTTGTTAGATGACTGAGTGTCAATCTCCAAGCCCCTGTGTGTTCTGCATAGCAAGACAGCTGATAACATGTTTCCCTTTCTGTCCTCTCTACCGTTCTGTCTCCAATTTCGGATGAAGAGTTCGGCTAAAGCAACATTGCTGATCTCCATACACCCCATGAGTTCAGCAGCACTTAGCCCTGGGAGGGAAGCAAAGACTATCTCCGAAATGGCTCTAAATTGACTTCACACCCATCGGAGCATCAGGGTTCATTCTCTTTAAGTATTCTCTTCCCCACCACGATGCCACCTAATTGCTTCTTGAATAATTTCAGTCTTTCTGCCTGGACAGTTGTGCCCGTTGGGCCCAACCACATTTCCCATTCTCGGAGTCAGGAGCCTTTTCTGCTCCTGCCTGGGAATTAGCTTCTCTCTTAATCTCTTGTTCCATCTCTGTTTGTGCTCAACCAAGATCAGCTCATTTACTTGCTCAGTAAAGAGTTTTAACTGGCATGCCCCACCACTAATAACTTATATTTACATAAACATAACAGCCATTTGCATTAGAACTTATTTCATGTTCATTATCCGCTTAGTGAATAATTTGTTCGCCCATTATATAACATTTAAAATGCGTTAGCAATGTTTATTGCTTTTTTTTTTTCTTCCGTCATTAAGACGGTATCGCTTCTGAACAAGTGTCTAGCAGCAAAAAGACGGAGCTAAAACCAAATATCTCTTTTTAAACCTCCTTTCTTTCACATGGAAGTTTTAATTCTGACGTTAAAATGTTTTTTTTTACTTTTTTTTTTAAAAAAAATTTAATCAAACGCATTCTTGGTTGCATGTAGGAAAATGTTACGTAAGTCTCTGTCTTGTTTGCAACTGCATGAAACAAAAGCTTTGCGCATGTTCCTGTGCGCTAACTGCTCGTTATGCTGCCCTGCAAGGGATCAGTGCACTTAATTAGCCATCAAATATTCACGGGAAGGGTTAAACCAAAGGCAAATTATATATGCGTACCTGCCAGCCAGCGCTTGTCACACACCCATCAGCCCTGGAAAACATTAAATGAGTCGGAAAACATTAGCTAGATATGACAGCAGCAGCTTTTAAAGCATTTAATGCGTCTGCTACCGCTCAAACCACAATGACCTCCCAGGACTGAGGGTCTCACAGAGGGGAAGGGGGGGGGGGGTGGTTGGGTTCTTTGTACATATTAAGGGAGAGAGCGATGGTGGAGTTTGAGGGTGGTACTAATTGTAGGAGCAAGAGGTATTGACTGACCTATTCCATACATTCAGATCGGTGTACTTTGGCTGATTTTCATCGTTCTCAAGTCCAGAATTTAATCTACAGTCACGCTGCGGTCGTTAAACGGTAGTAGATATTTCATGGGGTCTACCAAGGAGAGCAAGAACAACTTGAATATAAAAGATGACAGTGGTCAAGTGAGGTTAATCTGTAGAAAAAAAACCTGTTTGACTGATAAAGTATCTGTTGTCATATTCTGTATTTAAAGCCATCAGCATAAAATAATTTATGAGGCCAGAACATGATGTTTCTGGTCCTTGCAGGTTGACGTCCATGCCACATCGATGATTTGTCCTCTCCTTTGTGCTACTTGACATTAAAGAACCCGCAGCAAAGATCCAGTAACAAAAGCAACATTTCTATCCTGGCGAGGGCTGCGTAGTAATTATACAGTTCTTAAACCTTCAGCCCCCCTGGCTGCTCCCCCCCCCCCCCCCCCCAGCTGTGCGCCAGTCACTTCACACCCCTGCCGACTCCCCTGGAATTCTTTCTCACACCACCCTCTGTGTTACAATCTGCCAGCGCAGATATAATTGCTGGGTAGCTCCTCTCTCTCTCTGTCTGTCGTTCTGAGCCTGTTAAAGTTGGAGCTGACGCTGCCCTATGAATCTGCTGTCAAAAACAGTAGAACCTGAGTTCTTAACCCTAGATTCACAGACTATCCAGTTTTGCTACAGGAGACAAAGCAGCTAAAGAACACTTAGAAAACTGCTGTACATGTATATACTTGTGTCTAGTTGCCAACATTTGAAGATTATTTCCAGGGACACTTTGTTGCTGGGTAGGTGACTCTAAGTAGTCAGGAGTGGCACAGGTGGATATTTGGGTCCTGCAATCCCCATCGAGCTATGTTTACTGAACTTGGTTATAATATATATTTTTATTGTATTTTAAATGTTCTGCTTTGTCAAATATTAAAGTCACCTGTGTACGAATAGATAGGGAGCATTGTATTCAGTGTACAGAATAAGAGGGGCTGTACTGTGCAGTTGGTCAGTATTGGAACATTAGGGCATTTCCAGGAACAAACGTTTAGAACTTGGAAATTAGGATCATCCGGCAACTATGTTTGTGTCGGTGGTTGGCGCAAGCAATGACGTGGCAAGGATTAGGCCCCCTCCCCTACTCACTGATGACCAAAATCATGGTTTTACGATAGTTTTTAATGCTAGTAATGCTTGTCTCCAATGACCAGCACCTACCTGCAGTCAGAAATATTTTTGAATGCTATCTGCATGCATGTATTGTCAGTTATAAGACATTGGTGTCGGAGGAATGTCTTCTATGATGATGGATTATTATTATCATCTGTAATTTATATAGTCTATACTTATTACACAGTGTTTTACAAAGTTATATTAATAATCATTCACATCAGTCCCTGCGTCTGTGGAGCTTACAATCTATATTCCCTAACACACAGACACAAACAAACCTACAAGGGTTAATTTCATAAGAATAGGAGTAACCTACCAGTACATCTTTGGAATGTGGAAGGAAACCAGCGCATACACGGTGAGAGCATTCAAACGACCATATACATCCTGGTCAGGATCGAACTCAGGGTGCCAGTTCTGTAAGGTAGCAATGCTAACCGCTGTGCCGCCCATTGACACCCCTCCTTACCGTGCATGTCAAACGTGATCGTGTTAGACATATGGAGAATGATTCCTCTTTCAACACGTCGTGAACGCAATTAGTGTTTGAAACAATTGCACGTACGTACGTACGTACGTACGTACGTACGTACGTCCGTACGTACGTCCGTCTTCCCATACAAGCGGATCTGTTCCCTTTTGAATATGGGTATAAGTACGCCCTTACTATATGTTAATTGCCGTATGCAGGACGACAGAACCAACGGCAGAATACGCACATACATAGGTGCGATATAAAGTCTAAAAAGTAATTAGATTAAATAAATTAGCTACTCTTATTACTATAATCTTTATTAAAAATACATGTTAGAAAAAGTTTTTGTTTTTTGTTCCTAATGTTCCTAATACATACTGTACATAAATGCATTTTTGTAGTTTGTCTTACTTGCATACGTGTAGTCGGCACAATCAGTCGGCACTTACACCTGCCCTGTAGCTGTAAGAATACAGACCTACGAGATGCGCAGATCTTGAATCGGACAAATGTGCATGCGCGTGACCTCATCACGCCCTCACTGTACATTGCCCATGTGCGTCCGCACCATGACAAAGACCAGTCGATAAGACCATAAGGGTCCGCTAACATATGAACACACAAGAACAGAAATCTACATACTGTAATGCTTTCCATAGCACATGTTCTGAAGCCAACCGTGACAAATAATTTATCAGAACGGGAAACTTACAGAGAGAAGGGAAGTTAGACTTTACAATCCCTCGGCTGCCTGGCACCGTTCATTAGTGTATTCTCTGCTAGCTATAAAACTTTACAGTTCGGCCGTATCAAATGCTTGGCGAGAGATAAATGTTATCCAGTATGTACAGCCTAGTCAGTCACAGTCCTGCTTTTCTGTCTAATTATTGCACAATGACATATTTACACTAGCAATTCATGTTATTGTAGATCCTTGATAGGAGGTGTAAAGGCTATTATAGTTTCAGAGTTGTATACCTGCATTTCAGTAAGAGAACTATAACAAATACTGCAGTAGCTAGACAGTAAGTAGACTGGAGTGAATATTCATAAGATGCACGGCACAACTACACCCATTAATTGAAATAAAAAGTGTGGGATAATGATCTATAGAATTAGTGAGCCACGTGCGCTAAATGATGCAGTAAAGCCTGACCCATTTTGAGGAATTACTTCGGTAATGAGCCATTCGTAACAAAGTGGAGTTAAGTTTTGCATACCCTACAACCAAAGTTGCTCAGTCTCACGGAATGTCTGGGAGGCATCCGAATTCCGGGTAGGTCTCCCGGACTCCCGGGAGAGAACTCTCCATCATCCTGCCCAGGATGGGAGCCTCCATGATGTCATTCGCGGTGAGTTGCGTCATTGCCCCTCACAGCAACATTATACTTTTGCGTCATTGTGGGGTGGGGCGAAAATGGCGCAATTTGTTGCACTCCATCAATCTCCCTCCTCACATTTCACCTCCCCTGCCGCGACCTCTCGGAGGGAAAGAGTAAAAGGTTGGTAAGTACGCCTACAACAGACTGGTTTTTGGTGGAATAGGCCAGATATTAGGTTACAAGGGTGTGGCTTATTAGATTACTGGTGTGGCCACTACTCCATTTCGTGCACTAGTGTATGTAGCATGCATGAACACTAGATTGTACTATGTGAGTGTATGATACATACTCGTAATCATCTTAACTCCTCCAAGATCTCACGGAGGGGAGGCGACTCGGGTTTGGGGGGGGATTTGCATCATGGAGACCCCCATCCTGCCAGCTTCACTAGGAAGTGTGCAGGATACAGGAGAATGTCCTGGTCTCCCGGTATTTCAGGAGACCTACCCAGACATTCCTGTAGAGTAGGCACGTATGGTATAGTAAGCTCATGTGTCGCACGGCAGTTTAAAAACATAGTCTTTTTCTCTCTGCTTAATGGCTTGATTTCTCCCCCATCTGTGATCGGTTCATGTTCTTACACTTATAATTTGACACATTTTGCATCTTCGATTGGTCCTGAAAAACACTATTCTAGGTACACTTTGATATAAAACCATCAAACACATAAAAGTGTAATAAATAATAATAATAAGTGACACATGTAGAAAAGGCTGCCCCGATGTACCTTCACTCTGAATGTTTTAAGCCATAATTGAGGCTAAGCTGAGTATTATTTCAGGGGAAAAACTGAGAAGTGTAAGTTAATGACTTTAGTATGATGTTAATTCTGTTTGCACAGTGTGCATTTTCTATAGCTTCTTCCTACCTGTACAACTAAGGCACACATTTACGTGAGCCTGGGTAGTAAGAGTGCACCTTGACATAAACCTGTTGTACTAAGCGCCGGCGATACCATTAGGCAAACTCAGGTGGTCTCCTAGAGCCCTTGTATTTTGGGGGTGCTTTAAACTCTGAATGATGGGAACATCATGCCACTCATTTAGTGTTTTATATTTTTCCCAGCACACCCACACTGAGCGATGGCCAAATAACAGATTTCAATTAAACCCCCCTTACTCATTCTCTGACAAAAGAGGGGATGTGTTCAATATTTACTGGGTCCACACTTTTTGCGCTTTGTAAATGACACTTATTGCTAACATGTGTCTGACTGATTTTTGGTTCAGTGCAATTTATGTACCTAAGTTATAACTATGACGTTGGTAAACAAGATCTATAGACAAGCCTTGCATGGGCAGCACGGTGGCGGAATTGGTGGCGCTATATAAATAGATGGTGATGATGATGAAGAACTGTCAGACTGGGAACACAATTGCCATGTACGCCCTGAGGAAGTGTGCGGAAGACTTGATGTATATGTTTGTGAATATTCTTAAGCAGTGATTGCTGGTATGGTATTACTTTAACTTATGTATTGTTTTAAATTATTACTGAGACTAAGGGTAATGTGCGGCCCTTGTAAAGGTTATCGGGCTGCACATGTGGCCCTTGAACCCTATCAGGTTACCCATCACTGTTCTTAGGACACTGTTTGGGCTGGGCAGTGGCGGAGCTACAACCAATGCAGGGGTGCAGCGACTACAGGCTCCGCCCTCAACTGCAGGCGGTGTAGCCGACGCACCCCTCCAATGACTAGAGTTCCGCTGTTGCCTATTGGTAAAGTCCAGGCCCGGCGCTCCCATTAGGCAAGGTTAGGCACTGGCCTAGGGCGCCGGGCTCTGGAGGGCGCCACAGAATGAAAATTACTTTAAAACTGTGCGTCGACCGCTGACCTTCCACGGCCGCCGCACAGCATTCAGATACATCCACGGAGAGGGGGGAAGAGGCTATTTCTCACCACCGCCGTCTCTCTGCTCTGTCTCCTCCCCTCCACTCACTGACTGTCGGGCCGTGACATCATCATCACGGCCCGACAGTGTCAGTGAGCGGAGGGGAGCAGACGGAGCAGAGAGGCGGCGGTGTTGAGGCAAGGTAAGGAAAGACGTGGGGAGGGGGGAGGAGGGAGGCGATTTTTATAGTGTTCCTGTGGCGCGCGGGGGGGGGGGGGGCGCCTATTTTTGTGGGGGGGCGCCGATTTTTACAAAGTGCCTAGGGCCTAGGAGGCAAACGCACTTAGAATGAGAATAACATGCAAAATAACTTCATAATCGGTAAGTTCTGATTTCACAGAACTGTATAGTGTAGTAGTATTTGTATGAATTATAAAGTTTAAAAGCAACAATTAGTAATCATAAGGCATATATAGAAAGACATAGAAAGACAGTTATAGTAACAACTATATGAAGATATTGAAAGGAGCCCAACAAAACATTTCTGGTTGTGGCGTGACACATTAATATTATTATTATTATTACCATTTATTTATATAGCGCCACTAATTCCGCAGCGCTGTACAGAGAACTCACACACATCAGTCCCTGCCCCATTGGGGCTTACAGTCTAAATTCCCTAACACATTGGCCATGTTATAGTAAAATATCAGAATGTAATATGTGTGAACATTATTTAACATACTCAAACCACGGGACAGTGAATAGTTATTAAATCATTACAAAAACAGCAAAATGCTGTCCCTCAGTGTGTACCAAGTAAGGTCACACTGGTGTTCTAAAATTATTCAAGTATTTGTTCCAAAACTGCTCCCTGTATTAGAGGCCAATACGCCCAAACCAGACATTATTACCAGCCACGCTCCAGGGGACCTAAAGAATGGACTTTCACATCAGAGCGTTTTATCCAGCCAATCAGAACACCAGGGAACTGTGCCAGTTGACTGATCACTGAGGTTTCACCCATAACACTATATGGAGCAAAACCTTGATTTAAGGTGTTTTATTTGTACATACAGGACTAAATCAGATATATACATCTATACTGTTCTATATTTGTGCTTTTTTGTGACAGTTTCTGTGTTCCACATGTCAGCACAATGGTGAGATGCTTGCAGGCTTTTGTACTATTTTTTTAATAGCAACATTTATTTATTACATTTATTAAAAATGTTCCTTTATCAACAGTGCAAATAAAACAAATGTACTTGTAATGTACTGTAACACAGAGGCGTTGTATCTTAATTTGGATTTATTAAGTAAAACTCTAATGGACTAAATTAAAACAAATGTCTGATTAACTGTTGTATTATAATGTTTGTTTTTACTATTTAAAAGTGTAACTGCTGGGACCATGCAGTGGAGGCAGGCAGTTTGTGAGCTGAATCAATATGGAGCTTAAGTAAGGACTAGTGACATAACAGAGGTGTGAGTCACTACGTGCCTCGTGCCTCCATTATGTCACTAGTGATGAATAATACACTAAGCTATAAAGCGTCTATAGTGCAAATCTGCTCCAGAGCAAAGATAATGTACTTTACTTATGACAAAGTTGCCAACACAAGTTGAATTGGCAGTATTACACCCCATAATACATAAAGCGGTCTAGTGCAAGACTTTGTTCCGCTATAGACTATAGATACTTTATTAAACTAGTGTAATGGGGCTTTGTCCTTACCAGCAATTTGTCCGCCATTATTTTTATCTGCTCTTCGATTTATAAAACATCTGTAAGTATAGTATGCACACTTGGGGTGTGTGACTTACCTCGTATGTCTTTTAGTCCTCAGCCCTAGATACTAACACTGTTGTTCTTTGAAAGGACAATTAGCTCTTAGGCCTAGGACTAGGTTTTACCCTTGCTGAAAGCTTACATGTGCATCTGTCTAGCAGGGAAAGGGTTAAAGTCCCAGTAACTTGGCACAGTGCATGGCATGGCATTCTCCAGGTGCCCCCCTCCCCTCTGGAACCAGCTGCAATATATCACTGTCAGACCGGCGCCCTCCGCACCTCAGCATCCTCACAATCAGGTGCCCGGGCGGCACTCACTGCAGCAGCTGAACAATCCTGACACACTGTCCCCGGCGGAGGACCGAGGTGAGGCACGGTTGGGAGCCAGAGAGATTGGCGTCACTCTCTGCTGCCTCCTTACAAGGGGAAGCCTGATTAAAACTGAAAGGAGGAATTTATCGTTAGCTGTCGACACAGGCAAAACTAATCCTACAACGCTAGGTGCACACGGATCCTGCACACCTAGGAGTGCTTATTATCATTCACCCTTATGATGTAACCCGGGCTACCTATGTCTGTCACCATGCAGTCCTCAAGGAAACTGTGAAACTTATTGTATCGTTATGTAACACTGTACAAGAACAGATCAGAGTCTACTGCTTTGTATAGCTCATGGCAAACTTAATTTTACCTCTAAATACTATAACAGTGGTCTAAATATGCAACAACATCCAATGAAATGAGCAGTTTACTAATAAACAAACAAATATCTTGACCATGAAACATGTAAATAAAAACTAATGCTGAAAAAATAAACAAACATTAAATTGAAGAATAAAAATATTTACACATCCGCTGTGTCTTACCTATAATTTGTATTATATTTAAAAGAAACACCATAAACCACTATATTTCTTTAAATACACGTCTGCCAATCTACAATATCCAACCTTTGAACACAGCATGGTCTTTATCTGGACTTAAAATAAGGATGGTAGTTTGGGGGGTAAATCTTTAAGCAGAGCTGCAATACTCATTTGTATCTCAGTAGGAAGGAAGGAGTTAATTGCATTAAACAATGCGCTGTCTTGATCAGACTTATTTCCGTTGTCATGTTGGTTGTGTGCAGCCGCGTTGGTGGCAGTCACAGGGGTCTGTGGCTATGGCTGTATGTAATGTAGGCAGTGACACAGGGACAGTGTAAATATCCCAGCGCGGTCCAGAGGAAATTAGATTTACTCCGGCAGCTTGAAATCAAGGACAGGCAAGTGCCCTGTGCGTAGTGCTGTAATAAAGACACACTGTTCTTTGTGTAATGCTACAGGCCACCCCCTGTGTGTGATACTGTGATATAAACGCCCTACGCTATGTATTTAATACTTCAAAATAGATTTGGTGCTTGTGGGTAAAACAATATTATATCGCAGGTTAAAGGGTAACATACTCTGTGCTGAAATTGAGAATTTCAAGTTATATAGAGCGTGGAGGAAATGCTAAACATTTGCACCCCATTTATGGAAATTATTTAAAGTAACGCTCCTGATTTACTATGGGAGACGGCCGCTGAGCATTGTCGTGCGCGGGAGGAGCATTAGGAAGCGGGAAGCTCTGTGCTTGGGGCTTCCGGTTGGAAGATGGGCCTGAGTGGTTCCTCTCTTCCATCATATTCTTCATACTCCTGATACAATTGTGCAAATGAGAGAAGTTCAATCAAATGGTGCAAAAATTACACTGAGGTCTCAACTTATGGTACCGTCTGTCCTTAGACAAAGGCCTGGATGACAATCTCATACCTGAGTGTCCTTATCGGCAGCCTTGGCTGGATATGGAGCAGTAATAGGGGCAATACTCAGGACAGTACTAAGTTCAGGTCTCTTCCTAAAGAGTAACAGAGACACAATGTATCTTAGTCTGGCGAAGGGCTGGTAGGGGGTGGGAAACAAACTTCAATGTCCTGTAGGGTGACTCGGTGAACTCACCACAGTGACCCTGGCTCAGCCACTATCCGTGGACAGTATCACAACTGAAAACACTCTGCTGCGACTGGCTGCGCAGTTCAGTGTCCTTAACTATAGACTATTCATAGAGCTTGTTCTCCCTTCACCCATGAATGATGCATACTGCGCTGCGGAATTAGTGGCACTATATAAATAGATGATGATACTTTGACCATATGATTGTACGCACAGGCGTTGAAAAATGTTATCAGTTAAAAACATAGAGGAAATCTTGATCAGTGTCCTTGCTTTTAACATAGTGTTAGAAGTGGGTTCTTAAAGCTTCCTTGCAGCAGATTGTACTATATGCTATATATTCTATGACACTATAGTGTTTCAACCATGAGGAAGTGGGCAGGAGGCCCAAGATTTCTGGATATTTTTCCATCTCTATCCTATGACTTTTGCATGTTAATTAACACTGAGAGGCTACTGACCTGGGCTGTAGTTCATGCATGCTCGTCAACTTTTTGCTTCTCAGAGGGGAGGTCAGGTGACAAGCGTGGAGGGGGCATGATGACTTGATTGCGTTACTTTGGCCCCGCACCCTACTGGGCAAAGCCCAGATTTGTTACATGGGTTGGTTATGTGGACGCAAATCGCATTAAGCCCCACCTCTTTCCGGGATCTGGGAGGGTGTCAGCTCTTCCTGGGGGACTCTCCGAAATTCGGCAGTCCCCCTAACTTTTCAGGAGAGTAGACAAGTATGAGTTTCTGCCATTGCGGAAACTCACTCATTAACTTTAACCTATTTAAACAGACAGCCCCATGGTAAGTGATCCATACTGGCTTAAACGTTGGTGCTGTAACTCTAGTGCGCCAATATTTGGGATTTACCTTGGTGAGCTCCATGGCAAAAAGCAATATGTTCCTTTTTATCAATATACAGTACACATTCTGTAACTGGCTGTAATATAACAGCCTCAGTTATGGACCTGTTACATTGAACATTTCCTCTCTGAGAGGCTGTTAAAGATTCACAATATGATATATTCTAAAATTATTGGACTCATTTATAGAAAAATATAAATATTCTAGTTTATAGACTGGAATCTATAATGTTTTGTTCTCTGTTGTCCTATGTGCATGTATGTTGTTCTAGTGCAGAGTGCCTGTGTTTGGTTTGTTGTGAGAGAGGACAGTGTTATCTCTGTGTGAGCAGTCACTTGTCTCTCAGACCATCTTACTCTCTTGAAGTGCGGTTGTTGTCCGATTGAACAGCAAGCCAACTGCAGCTATATCATTCCTGGCTCCCGATGCACCAGCAGTTTGCTGTCTTTTGCATTTCATCATTTGCCAAACAGTAATATGAGTAGATAAGAAAAACAATGGCATAATGTACAATTTTCATGAATTATCACCACTCAAACTTGTTGCTGTGCTGCGATGACAGATCATTTTCTCAAGAGAACCTGTGTATGTAGTCACTGAATGACTTGTAGGTCGGCCATATCTCAGTATGCAGGTATATAATACACAAGTGATTCTAACTTAAGTATAAACTCCTGTAAATCTGTATAAATGGTGATTATTGATATCATCACTTATAATCAATGAGTTCTCATGTCATTGTTTCAGTGTTTATTAGGTCAACTTGTGGTCTATAAGGAATACTGTACCCCCTACTGTAAATCATTGAAGAAATTAGAAGTCACCTCGAAGATCAGTGACCTGTATTAAAGCCCTTGGCTGTGGCCTTGGACTTTTCCTCCTTGCTTTATAATAATCCTATCATTGACAGTAGAGGGGGTACTGTATTCCATATATACAATGCTAATAGATCATTGCTGTATGTACTGGGAATGTTTTGTGATTAGACAACTCTATAAAACTATTCAGATGTATTTAGAAAAATAGTCAATGATCACAGCTGCTGTGTGCGACAAAAATCACTGCTGAACAATGTTTGTACCTAAATCTTCCAGGTCATTTGTGTAACATTGTGAACTGCACTTTCATAGCTTGTTGTGGATATCAGAACACCTCTTGTTTACTGAGAAAATCATTTTGAAATTGTTTGTTGCACACTGCCATATTTTTGTGAAAGTCAGTCAGTGGCTTGGATCGGTAAGTTAAATTCACCTTTGTGGCCATACACACCATAACAGATTTGGTTAATATCTACACGCCTTGTAAAGTATGTGTGTAAGTATGCTTTCTATCTATATATATATATATATATATATATATATATATATATATATATAAACGTTTCATCTATAAAGCTGATTCATGTTCAGTATATAATACATACCCTTATAATACAGTAATGAATAATTATTTTAGTAACCATATCCCTTTTATTTTGACCACAGAGGATGGCTGGACGAATACAGGCGTATTCCTTTATGTCTCTCTCTGACTCTCCCTCTTCTCTAGGTCTTGCCTTTATTTATTAATAAATGACAGCGCGGCTCAGTGAAGAACAAGAGGGGGAAAAAAACAACAACAAAAAAAAAACAAAAGATTTTTTTTTAATAGCTAGCGCTGGGTCTCCATGGCAACACATCCCCCCCTCCACAGACACTTTCTTCCTCCCTAGGAATATCACATTAGGGCCTGGAGAAGTTTTAAAAATCTAAGTAATGGAACCCGTTAGCCACCTCGCCATTTACTAGTCATTTTGGCCACGGAGCATAGAGGTCATACGCTGAGCTCAGTGAAGGGAGCCAGGATGCCAAATGGTGCTGAGCCTGCGTCTGGGATATGAGAGGAACAGAATTACAAGAAGAGTGCAGACCTGCTGAGGCAATTACGGCTTAATGGGGTCATTTGGAAGGCAATTGCTAGGGGTTAATGTAGTATGGAGAGATGAGGTGAGATTGAAGTGAAATTTGGGGCTGCAAATATCTTAAGATAAGAGAGAAATTCCTTGCAGCCAGGACACAGATGAAAATATTCACAAGAAAGAGCAGGCAGTGAGGCAGAAGAGTGAAGAAAGGGGGGGGGGGTCTGGGAAGGTGGCGGATGGGTAAAAGAGAGATAAGATGGGCGCGTGGGGTGTGCAGGAAGGATATAACAACCAAAGAGGGCTTAAAAAATGATGACTGAGAGTTGTAAAGGGCAAGGACAGCTTTCATGCTGACCAGGTGCCAATTCATGCACAACACTGAAAACAGAATTTTTAGATCCCCTACAAGTTCCTTGTGTAATCCCTTTTTTTTTACTGTGCAAGCGATGATCCAAAGCACAATTTACATCCCTATATAGGTTTGCATTGTTATAGCCCATTTAATCAATCATCCCCCTTCAAATCTATATGTTTAAATGTTTTAATTCACATAATGACTTTCTGTTAAATGTATTCTTTTTTTTCGCTTGTTCCCAGGAATTAAAACATGTGATGTGTTCTGCAATTTCCAACAGACATTTCCTCTGCGTAAAAACATCATAGAAGTGAAATTACACTTTGGGAGGAGGTTTTCAGGACACATAATAGGAATCTGTTGGGTTTCTTCACAAACCTGGCTTTTAGCAGAACAAAAAAAACAACAAAAAAAAAAAAATTCACATTGTTTGATTATACAGTCTGAGGCTCGGGAGCACATCACGTTTCCCAGCATCAGAGCAAAGCAAAGAAAATGTCAAAATATTATATGAATATCAGCTAGCGTTCCCGGAATGGGTATTTGGGCTGTGCGGAAAAATTACAGGTGTTTCAATTAAAAATGTCAAAACTCTGATGGTATAATGAAAGTCATCATTTTTGTGTTAACTTACATGTTAGGCACTCATGTACAAGCCAGGGCTCGAAGCTGGGAGTTTGGATTCATTTCCTATTAAACTGTTATAATTGTATTAGCTATTATGATGACTATATTAAGCACATGACCGTTCCCATTTAGCCAAAAGTGGGCAGAGAGTGGGTGGAGTTTTGCCAGGATAGGGGTGGGGCTTATTTTGCACTGATTTCTTGATTCTAGATGTTGGGAGCTATTAAAAATGGAGGTAAGTTTTAGGGATCGGGTTAGGGATCAGGTTGAGGTTAGAAACCTGGCATTGCTGCTTTAAAAACAATAATATGGAGGATGGCATTTTAAATGACGTTAAAATATCGTGCCCTGATTACTTTTCTTCGCAAATTAGCAGAACAGTGTCGGATACTTGAGTTATCATTATTGAGTTTAGATTTATTTACTGTCGGGCATGTCACCATCGGATATTTTATGTCGTTAAACTAAGTGTCGGTGTTATAAGTACCATGAATATGACTACCACCGGCCTACATATTTGTGAGATGGAATGTCCCTTTAAACTGATCAAAGATATGTCGATTCTCTGGCCTTCCAAATCGCCACTCTTCCTCCCATTTAGTGTTTGATGTATAAGTGGTAGATACTATACATGTACACATTTAAACCCATTCATACAGGTGTTTGGTGTCCTTCATAGGTCTATAATCTATATATGGAGCATATACATTGACATCTATCTAATGGAAGACAAATTATCACAATCCCTGTGCTAGACACATGTGACTACACCTTTAGACCATGGTCTTGGCCTGCTCTGGTCCATTGTGCGTTACTTTTGTGTTCCTTGCTAGAACTTCCACAAGTAGTCACATTAAGTATAGGCATCAATGATTCCTATGTTTTCACTTAGACCTACAGCGTCCAAAAAACACAGAGCCCCTGAGTCATTAAGTAGAGTGAAGCAAAAAAAAGGTGTAAGTTTGCACCTGGGCAAAACCATGTTACATTGGAGGGGGAGGTAAATGTAAAATGTGGGGACAGATTTATAGTTGGGGTAGGGCATGTCCTAGGTGTTTTTTTGAATTTCAGTGTACAAATAAGCTATCAAGTATTTGTGTGCTACATGAAATAGCAGCCAGTATTTAACTTATGTGCAAAATAATATACTAATTTGCTCCCCCTGCATTGTAACATGGTTTGTCCAGGAGAAAACTTACTCCTCTTTTTTTTTTTGCTTTGCTTGCCTTAATGACTCAGTCCCAGGCTGTTATATTGATCCTAGTTGCTTAACTACTACAATGTTGCTCCTTTTGGCTTATTTAAGTAATGAGCACACATGTCTCTCATATAGACAGCCATGTTTCCTCTGTCTTAGGGCACAGCTCGGGCTAAAATTGTCACACCCAATAATCAACCAGATTGCCCTGCTTTGTGTGCCAGAGTTCAGATGACCTTTTAAGAGAAATAAGCATTGAATGACAGGTCTAACTGCGATGACGGTATTATTGCAATCAAGGCAAATGCTCACCGATGTATGTGCGCTTCAGGTTTCCATAGCGTGTACAACATGATGGCGGATTAACCATTAGCGGCGGTGCGATACAGTAATTCAGCGGTTATCATTGCTGTTCACGTCTCACCCTAGAGAAAAAATGTTTCCATTCAATAAAACAGGATTTTTTTTTTGACCACAGACTAAAGCGCATATCAAGAAAAAGCGTTAAACAAGAGAGGGAACCTAGAAATTATGACTTAAAAAGTCTGAAGGGTTGGAATTCATTGCTGGCCACGTCTGTACTGTTGTAAGGTAGAAAAATCAATGATGCAATCTTTTCCCTCTCTCCTTGTCCGAGCCCTAATTGAAATGGAAAATCAGATGAACGGCCAGCAGATAATTGTTTTATCAATACTGCCTGCCTGCCCTGGAAGGGTCAGCCTAGAATGATCGTGAGCCAGAGGTATGACGGGGGACAAAATGTGAAATTGAACGGGGAGGTGGTCATAAATCAACCGTGACAAGGAAGACTGACCGGTGTGTGTGTGTGTGTGTGCAGCTGCTGGGATAGACTTGGTCTGCTGCTTGGGATGTCTTAACCCCTCGTGGGGATACAGGTGTTCATAATAATATCTCGGGCACGCTAATTACCATGATGTGTGGGCAAGTGGGCAAAATGACAAGGAGTTGGCACGTGAAGGTTGCATGCAGTCATTTTGCATCAAGGCATGAAGGTTCCTGGTGACTGTTTAACCAGTGCCTGGTGGTTATTAGTAGACCCTTGTA
Source organism: Mixophyes fleayi (assembly GCF_038048845.1). Lineage (NCBI taxonomy): Eukaryota > Metazoa > Chordata > Amphibia > Anura > Limnodynastidae > Mixophyes > Mixophyes fleayi. The sequence continues at coordinate 106,245,592 of NC_134410.1, forward strand.
TACTGTGTATTTTAATATTAAGGTACTCTTTGTGCCTGTGTCATTAAGGAGAGCGAAGCATACAAAAAGAAGTAACTCTGCACCTGGGCAAAACCATGTTGCATTGGAGGGGGGAGGTAAATTTAAAATGTGGGGACAGATTTATAGTTGGGGTAGGGCATGTCCTAGATCAATTTTAAATTTCAATGTAAAAATAAAGCAATCAAATAAGTGTGTGCTTGATGAAAAAACAGCCAGTATTTTATTTATGTGCAAAATAATAAACTAATGTGCACCCCTTGTATTGTAACATGGTTTTGTCCAGGAGAAAACATTTTCTGTCCTTAATGAATCAGGCCCTTTATGTCTAGGATCAGTTGCAATGTTCAGTAGTACATAATATAAATGACTGCCACCCCCCTTCTTTCCTGTACAGCAGCGATCTGAGGTGCAGTTGTAACCTCTTGTGTCTGAGAGATCATGACAAGGATGCCCAGATAACACGTCTCATATATCTGACTCTGATGTAACTTGTTTTGAGCAGCAAATGGCATGATGTTGATATATATCCCCACCTGACAGTATGTAGCAGCTGGAGCATCAAACTGAATCTGCAGCCACATGGGGATCTAGGTCTAGCGCTGCCGGACCATCCTGACATGGCATTGATGGAGCCAGGGTCCTTTTGTGCTTTCAACACATGAAGATGTTTCCCCTCATTCTCCATTTTGCTGGTGTCAAACACTAGTTTGGGTGTAAGACATCACTGTCCCGCCAAGTGGATTAGAACCTCTCTTCCTATCGTCTCTTAGCATTTCTCATCGTCAGGCAGTCTCACGCATTAGAAGCAGTGTACATTAGACGTGGCTCTTACTCCAAGACATTTGTTTGTCAGGCAGGTCTGGCTTCAGAAAAACAGCCTTTGTGAATGATTTCAAATACTTGTTTATAAAGGGCAGTGTATATGGGGACAATGCTACCTGTATATGGAATAATATATCTTCTCCTATAAATTATAAGGATATGTGAAGTCCTTGAGGAGTTCTATGACCATATAAAGGCACATTGCGGCAGGCTGAGTAGTGTAATATCGGTCATGGAAATCCGAGGTGACTCAAATATCTGGGGGTAAATGTATTAACCTCCGATTCTAGCAAATTGCCAATATTCAGTGACTTCGCCGGGCAAATTTTAAACTGCAATGTGTTTAAAGGTAAAACTTGCCTTTAAATAAATTGCCGTTTTTAATTTGACCAGCAAAGTTGCCGAATATCGGCAATTTGCTAGAATCCGAGGTTAATACATTTACCCCCTGGAATAATTTACAATAGTGGATGTGTTATTCCATATAATACACTAGTCTTCTAGTTGATCACTGAAGTGATGAAATGAGAGATAATCGATTCTAAGCAATGACATTAGAAGTCAAAGTTTATACAGATTATGAGTTTATACATACAGTATATTAGCATAGCTCATGTATTAGAGCCATATTATATATTATTTATAATATTAATGACAGTCTTGCATTTTAAAGAAGTATTTTGTTGGTAAAGCTGTTTTAGAAAATTTCAGAATGGCATTGTTTCTTTTTATTTACCAGCACAACTCCATAGTTGCCAACATAGGCAGGTGGGTGTGTGGGGGCAGGACTCGAAGAATTGTGTTGTTAGCCCCGCCCCCAAAGCAGTCATGACTTTTTTGGCCAATAAAAATAGGAGGCGTGGCCACAATGACGCCTACACGGCACCACTGATCCCCACCCCCTCCGTTTAATTTGCAGAGCCGGCAGGGAATCGGGAGAATTGCCTGCTCTCCCGGTAGTCCGGAAGCCTGACTTGGATTTCGGGAGTCTCCCGGACATTTCGGAAGTCTCCCAGACATTCCATATCAGTAACCAGCATGTTGGTATGCTCAAAAGAGAATAGACTCGGTGCTGGACCTTTGCTCCAAATGAAAATGAAATGGAGAATGCACTTCTAGGTATACAACCGAACATGCTGTATTTCAGGTTACAGGAGCCGCTATCAGCCCAGCTTCCCCTGCATACCCCCAGTACATGACAGCATCACTACATCACAATGTTTTTCTATACTTAAAATGTTTCATATGTGATGGTGTGCAGTGTTCTTTTCAGAAAATGTTGCCAGCCGGGTGGCATTAAGAAGCAGCCGGGTGGGGGCAGTTGTAATACTTTGCAATGATAATGAAGAATGTCGGAGGTTATTATTGCCCACACCTGATAGGACTGGTCAGACTGGTGGTCAGTGGTCTAACACACACTGCTGGCTGTAGTGGTCACATAGTGCCTGTTATAATAGGAGAAACAGGGGTTTATTCTATTGTAATAAGACTGTTGGGCTCCAAGAGTCGGATGGGTAGAAAAACCAGCCTGATGGAGCACCCGGGAAATAGGTCCTGGGGAGAACACTGGTGTGAGTGTGACTCCTCTTGTTGTCTATTGTAGACAGGTCTCTGAGGGGCAGAGGGCTTATTAATGCTATGTAGTCTCTGCACAGAGAGAGGAAAGGAACATAATATATAGAGAGAGAGAGAGAGAAATATAGAACTGTGATTATCCATTCTTTTATGTTGTATGAAAGGAACTCTCACCTGCTACTGACAGCAAAATTATTTTATTCAGGATTACAATTAATATTACCATGAAATCGAGAAGACAGTTATGCACAGGGCTGCAAATGAAGGTCATACACAATTGTACAGCTTTACAATATTTCTAATTCATATAATTAAACCTGTGATATCATACAGCTGTATAGTGCTCTTCAGTTACTGCTGAATGATTTTCTGGGGGTTGCCTGGTGCTATGGCTGGTGTCTATGACAGTCATTTCACTTGATGGAGGGTTTATAAATGGCTATATGTTTCAGTGACATGTATTTAGTTTCAAAGGTAATTATCTTGGGCAAGTGTGTACGTGTGTGTGCTAATCTATACTGTAGTTTGGTGCATGACGGAGGACTACCTATAACAGTCCTCCACTTCATCCAGGCTTATCAACGTGTGATACCTATTACATTTAACATTGCATATCTTGCTGTTCTTGTTCGCATCTCTGCTATTGAATATGAACATCAAGGGGTAAATATATCAAGCTGGGAGTTTTTCCGGTGGGTTTGAAAAGGAGATATGTTGCCTATAGCAACCAATCAGATTCTAGTTATCATTTATTTAGTACATTCTACAAAATGATAACTAGAATCTGATTGGTTGCTATAGGCAACATCTCCATTTTTCAAACCAGACGGAAACTCTCAGCTTGATACATTTATCCCATGTGCCTGTTTCTGTAAAAAAAAAAAAAAATCCACTTGCTTGATAGAGTCAACATTAAGTTGCAAAAAGTACAGGTACATTACTCCAGCAATTCAGACTCAAATCTATATCACTCCCATTCCCAATCGCCATGTTTTTATTGTCTTTTCGTAATAGCACACACTGTGTGAGCTTTAAAAAATCTCCACTTGCAACCTCCAGCTAGAAGCACTTGGAGAAAATCATCATTTCGTTTCCACCTAAAGTCTCTTCCTATTCTGCTCCCTGCCTGGTGCAGGGAATTGACAAAAATATGAAATTGATTTGGTTGAGGAGCGTTAAAGAGCCGAGAGCCAAATGTCACAGCAATGAATGGCCACCGAGCCGGGAAAATCGATGTGGAGGTTACGGTGGGGCTGGGCGGAATGCTGTGTTCCTGGAAAAGATCAGTCTGCTGCGGCCTTGGAGAGCCATCAGCCCAGGAGCCTCGGAGCTTTCATGACAGTGGATACAGAGTAGCTGACAGTTGGAATTGACCACAGCAGGGCATAATACACAGAAAATTGCTGTTAGAGATTGAGAAATTTCATTAGACAAAAAAAAATATATTGTAGATCTATGCAGTGTCCCTGGACTGTGGAGCTTACGGTCTAGTTGTGTAGCCTGTAACATTGGAAAACAAACTGACTTGTGAAAGTGACTTGGATTTGAACCGCTGTTCCCAAGAAATGTTTTCCATGTTTTACATTATAGGACATCTTGCACTAGTATATGTTCTCCTTATCTACCCACATGTTTAGGTGGTGTCACACAGGATCGTTTTTTTCTCTTTTTTAAATACAGACAGTAGCGTTTTGGACAAGCGTCCAAAGCACTCAATAAAAACCGCTCTCTGATTGAAATATACAATATGCGCTCGTTATGAGTTGTCAGCTGTAAATCCGCTATAAAACAAAGCATGGGTGCTTCTGAAGATGGAAAAGTGTTAACGTTTAAAGTGTCTATGTGACTTCATAACAGAACATTTAATATAACGCCTGTTTATTTTACAGCAGTGACATTTGTTCCATATATCAATTATTTAGAACTCTTGTTTTAGTTTTAAACTACACTTTACTCTTAGGCGGGGGATTCAATTTGTGCCTCCGGAACGGTCATGAAGGCCCCCTGCGACCATGTAATTTTGTCCACAACCCAGGAAAATCCGTGATGTTCAGATTCCGTAGTATGGAAATAATTGCAGCTGGACATCGCTGGGATATCCTGCGGCCCATGGAGGGGAATTGAGTTCATCATCGCCATTTATTTATATAGCGCCAATAATTCCGCAGCGCTGTACAGAGAACTCATTCATATCAGTCACTGCCACATTGAAGCTTACTGTCTAAATTCCCTAACACACAGATAGAGAGAGACACTAGGGTTAATTTTGTTTTTGGTAGTAGCCAAATAACCTACTAGTATGTTTTTGGAGTGTGGGAGGAAAGCGGAGCACCCGGAGGAAACCCACGCAAACACGGGGAGAACATACAAACTCCACACAGATAAGGCCATGGTCGGGAATTGAACTCATGAGCCCAGCGCTGTGAGGCAGAAGTGCTAACCACTGAGCCACCGTGCTGCCCTAGAATCGATGTTAATTATCTTCTTTCTGGGGATCCAGGCACACTTGTCGTTTGAAGTGTCCAATATCTGTAGAAACTAAGTGATCCCTAATTTGTTCTCTTCCCCACTATCTCGTCTCTCCCCTTTCTCTACTCCCATAGTCCTTTCCGTATTTCCATGATGTACATTCACCTGCCAAACTTCCATCGCACCACTTTTTGCTCTTAAATCTTTATAAATTACTTCCCTCTTTCTATTCTCCGTTTACTGCCAGCCTCTGTGCCTCCACGTCTCTATGCCTATCATAGCACGCCCTTCCCCCTCTCGTTCTAGCCTGCCCCCCCCCCCTTCTTTTCCTAAAGAAAAATCGCCTCATTAGTGTTAAATTCCCAAATGTCGTATCAACTCAAACAGGGAAGATTATAACCTGAAAGGAAGAAAAGACAAATTTAAAAGCAAACCCTGCCATCCTACGGCAAACACTTTGCTAGTGGACGGCATCGTAAAAATCCCCCCTACGTTGTTGGGAGTGTGCTTGGAGAGCCGCCGCCATATGTTGCTTTGGTTTTTTCGCTGGGATTATTCCATCATTATTGCTGATAAAAGCTGTTTACTGCCTTGGCAGAAGATTCCTGCTCGGAGCCATTCTGGAAATTGGCATACAGTTTACAGAAAAGTTCATTTAATGCCAGATGCCAGAATACAGCGCTTTTTGTTTTACACTGAGATTACTGGCTGCAGCCAGGCCAAGCCTCTCATTGTTTGTTCTTGTACTCGTATCTCTGTGTCCTATCGGCCTGTCTGTAGGAGTTTGTTTGTAGGCACTGTTTGATTTTTTTTTTTGGGGGGGGGGGGGAGTTAATAATACCCACTTACAAATTCGAATCTGTCCTCACAATCATATGCTTCATTAATAGAAACATATGAAAAAGTCTGAATATCCTGAGCACTTTCATGGGTGGACTGTTTTCATCATGTAAATGTTTTGTTTCTTCGTTAAAATAATAAGTTTGTATATTCTTCCTGTGTTTGTGTGGGTTTTCCTCCGGGTGCTCAGGTTTCCTCCCACACTCCAAAAACATACTGATAGGTTAATTGGCTGCTAACAAATTGACCCTAGTCTCTCACTGTCTGTCTGTATGTGTCTGTCTCTGTGTGTGTTAGGGAATGTAGACTGTAAGCCCCAATAGGGCAGCGACTGATGTGAGTGAGTTCTCTGTACAGCGCTGCGGAATTAGTGGCGCTATATAAATAAATGGTATTAATAATATTCAGGTTTTTACAACCTGCTGTTGTTGCTGCCACTGTTAGTAAATTGCTATCCTAACTGGTGACCTAATAGGGCACCACGTGTGAGCTTTCGGTCCTTTGTCTGGGTTCAGCACATCCTGACCTTAGAGAAGTAAGCGATCTATAATTCTTCTTTGGGTAGAATTCAACCTGCACTCACAAGTGTATAAAATTTACTGCTCTGCCCGCTGTAAACTTTAATCATTTGTGCCAAGCTGAGACTATGAAAGGAGCCGCTTTTGGGAAGAGCCTCGCATGATATAGTGATCTTACGGAGTTTTCTGAGACGCCACAAACTCAGCTACTTAGGAACAATTATCGGCGTCAGCCTTGGCTTTTGGCGGTTGCTTGGATTAGCGCTCATATGCACAGGCATTGGAAAAGAACGCGATGTACTTAATGAACGTTGCATAAAGTAACATTAAAAAAGTTTTTTTTATTGAGCGTTAACGTTTTTGAATACTGAAGTCAAACGCTTGTCACAGAGTGAGTGTGTGTACTATTAATTGGGTTTAAGGGATGAAATCTCCACTAATTTTTGCTCACACCGCTGATTCCTCTACCGCGATAACCAGAAGTGCATTAACTTGTTTTGCTGCCAATAAGACAATGAGAATGATAGAAGAAAAATCAGACTAGTGAATTCACTATCCACCACCACCAAAATAGGCTTGATACCATTCGAAAACAGGTGAACGTGACCTGTTTTCCAATGCTATTCCTGACTCCATTCATTGCCATATAATATGTAATATTTAAACTTATAGTATATAAGCAGACAGACAGAGCTATATATGTAGTGCATTATGGGCCACCATACATTGCATGATATACTCCAATGCTGAACATCAAGATGATGGGTGATACGTTGGGATTTCTTTTACAATAACACTTGCTAATAGAGTGTTTTTCACATAATTCAATCCTGAAACACTACTGCCAGATGCGTCAATGTAGACCAAGGGGTATATTTACTAAACTGTGGGTTTGACAAAGTGGAGATGTTGCCTATAGCAACCAACCAGATTCTAGCTGTCATTTATTTAGTACATTCTGCAAAATGACAGCTAGAATGTGATTGGTTGCTATAGGCAACATCTCCACTTTTTCAAACCCACAGTCTAGTAAATATATCCCCCCATGTGTTAAAATGAGCCTAGCAGGACAGTATTGTTTTTACATGAAAATGCTTCCTTAATGATACACTGGTGAATATGTTGTTTTAATACTACATTGAGACAGTCAGTTGGGGTGACTAACTTTGGCTAACCTTGCCTTCCATCACTGATCCTGTTCCAGATAAAATCGTACTAGTTTTATGTACAGAACAGCATCGAGTTCTACCTTATGCTGAAATAAACAGACTCCAGAAACGCTAGCATTGTATGAGGATCACATGTAACTGTGACAGGATTCTACAGCTACAGTATGTGTAATATAGGCCTGTTCAGAGCTTCAGGGCTTAAACAGCCAAGACCAATTAATAATTTGCATAATTAACACACATATTAAATTGGGACCGGCTTTGCGTGCGTGCAACGACGGAATAATGAAAGCACAGAGGGGCTACTGCAGATCGCCGTCAGCCAGCCCAGGGAAGCAGTCATTTGTGCTGGGACTGACAGGCCAGTCCGGGCAAACCCTGTTTGGCAGCTTTAATCGGTGACAAACGGCTCTTAAAGCCGTTACAGTGTTTCTGTCACTTACCCGGTTTGATGTCACCGTTAGACACAATAAATCAATAGTGTCAGAATTCTGCAATGTTTACAGCTAGCGAGCTTTATTATTTCATACGCTTTGGGCTGCGGACATCTGCAGATTGTCATAGACAGGGCCCTACAGTGCTGTGTGTATTCGTTGTGACCAATGCTTGTTATGTGTGCAATGCAGATGTGTGATCCTCTTTTTCTTGATTGTTGGACTTTTAAAGTGTTTACAGCACACAGCTCTAATTTTATAGTGTACCTATTTCAATTATTTGTTATTTATTACATTGTGTATTTGCAGAGCAGTTTGAGTCTGTGTTAAAATACAACATTGCTTTGTACCCGACACTGTTAGTGAAGCATATCCAGAAGAGTAGAACTTCAGGTTACTCAATACTTCGGGGCGACATCATCCATCCTTCCAGCACTAATAGGATCATGGTACATTCATCATTTCCATCATGACAGTCAGAGGAATTCAAGAGTGCAAACATCTGCATCTGCAACTATATCATCATCATTTATATAGCGCCAACATATTCCGTAGCGCTTTACAATTGGGGATAAACACAGTAAACTAATAAACAAACTGGGTAAAACAGACAAAGAGGTGAGAGGGCCCTGCTCGCAAGCTTACAATCTATGGGACAATGGGAGTTTGATACATGAGGTTAAGTCTACATATTGCATTTCGGCCCAGCCAGACTGCAAAGGTAAAAGTGACTCATAAGCTAAATGATCCTGTCACACAACAATGTTGGTCAGGGGGTAGTTTTCTTGTGTGAAATTGTGTAACGGATGGTAATAGGGTAATGTAGTGAGGCTAAGAGGGTGGTTGAGGAATATTATAAGCTTGTCTGAAGAGGTGGGTTTTCAGAGAACGCTTGGGAGAACAATATGTTTGATTGTTAATCCACACTCCTTATACTAACCAAAGACCTCACAAACATCCCCCATTTATACCAAGTATAGTTCAAAGAGCATTTCACCCCCATCATGTTCAAGACATATACGGTTATTATGGCCTCATCTCATAAATCCCGTTGTTCCAAAATTTGCAACATTTGCGGGTCATTTTATATATCCATGCTGCTGCTGCTTTAGACCAAGAACTCTTCTTCCACAGACAAGTAGCTCTTCTATACCCTGAGAGTGATTCACTGGCAACACCAAGGCTCATCTTGTCAGTAGGCGCTAGTGCCAAGGGACAGGATCCATTTCCAATTTAGCAACACAAATGGATGGCCAAAGTGGACAGACCTGATGATGATGATGATGGCCTGCTGTTTCAGTTCAGGGGCTAAGCAGCTGGATCATATGAGGCATGGACTATAGGCTGACAGTGGTCATCTGGTGACCAGTATTTTTGCATGTCTGCAAACGTACGTTTCAATCAATTGGATCCCTCAAATTATTTTGTCTTCCGGCACGCTGCAATATTGGGCCAGTCTGCTGATATTGGCACGGAGATTATTGCATGAAACACAACCTCCAGAAGCAAAAGATAACCAGTAACATTCAAGTCATATCTCCAAACACAGAACAGTATCCAACCTCTAATTGCCTGTTTCTGCACCTCACAATCACTTAAGACTAAATATTCAGTTAATACCATCAGTAGCTTACGTTCTGGGGCAGAAGTTATTAGTGAGTCATTCTCAGTACATTACTTAGAATGCTAATTCACCCAAACGCCTGCAACAATTGTAAAATTACAGCAAGGAGGTAGGAGGTGGGAATAGATTGTTGACTCCAGAAGGAAGGAATGGGGGGGGGGGGGGGCATCTTTCTAACCCACTCCTCCATCTTTTTTTTTTTTAAGATGAATAGAAAAGGTAACATCTGAAGCTCCGAAACATAATGTTGTGTCCACGCTAGGGGTCAACATGAGTAACCTTAGCTGATGAAGCCCCAGCATCCCCTCCCCCGCAAGCACCACACTCTCTCATCCACACTCACAAGACAAAGAAGAGAAGCCTGGATAATTAGACCAAGCTGATCGGCAGGAGGTAGCCAGCCTCTCTCAGACTGCCTCTTGTATATTCATGACCCTGGGTGATTGATGGAAGGACAGCGATTGTTGACACTGTCATTTGCAAGTGGAGAGGTAGGGACAAGAGACTGTGATGCATCTAAAAGGGGCCTTGCCGCCTTCTCATTTGAATTCCGTGTGTCACCCACTTCCAAGAGGACATCTGCTAATATGGGGGAAAATGAGGGGTTAACTCCATCACTGCCGGAGAGACCATGGCCAAAACCAAGCTCCACTTCTTTATTTCAATGATATATGACGTGAGGCTCGAGCAGCACAATGGTTAAACATGCAGTAAACTCCGCACAACCTCAAATACAATGTGACAGCAGATAACAAAACAATTGGCTCTTGCAGTCTTCCAAAGCCACACTCATAAATCTGTAAAGTTACTGTAGATAATATACTATTTTATATCCAGTCTCTACCTCTGACTACTGGGGAATTAGACCCAATGAATATATTTTTTAAATGCTGAATAATTAAGAACACATGAATCAAATCGAAGTCTAAAGGAAATAAATTCCACCTGCTTTCAATTAAGTTAATGTTGTTTAGTAAACAGACGTCTGTGATTAATTTACAGAACCATAATTTAATAATTTGATTACGTTATACATTCCACTTCATACAATCAGCATTTATAACCCTTTGTATATAGTACAAATCCATCACAAGCCTCACTATGCAGTGCAGCTCCCGTGTCCCAGTGCAGCTCCCGTGTCCCAGTGTACAGTGTAGCTCCCGTGTCCCAGTATGCAGTGCAGCTCCCATGTCCCAGTGTACAGTGCGTCTCCCGTCTCCCAGTGTGCAGTGCGTCTCCCAGTGTACAGACGCACTGTACACTGGGACACGGGAGACGCACTGTACACTGGGACACGGAAGTACCAGTACGTACGTGTCCCAGTGTACAGTGCGTCTCCCGGGTCCCAGTGTACAGTGCGTCTCCCGGGTCCCAGTGTACAGTGCGGGTCCCAGTGTACAGTGCGTCTCCCGTGTCCCAGTGTGCAGTGCGTCTCCCATGTACCAGTATGTAGTGCATCTCCCGTCTCCCAGTGTGCAGTGCGTGTCCCAGTGTGCAGTGCAGCTCCCATGTACCAGTATGTAGTGCATCTCCCGTCTCCCAGTGTACAGTGTGTCTCCCGGGTCCCAGTGTGTAGTGCGTCTCCCGTGTCCCAGTGTACAGTGCAGCTTCCGTGTCCCAGTGTACAGTGCAGCTCCCATATACCAGTGTACAGTGCAGCTCCCGTGTCCCAGTGTACAGTGCAGCTCCCATGTACCAGTGTACAGTGCAGCTCCCGTGTCCCAGTATGCAGTACAGCTCCCGTGTCCCAGTGTACAGTGCAGTTCCCGTGTCCCAGTATGCAGTGCAGCTTCCGTGTCCCAGTGTGCAGCGCAGCTCCCGTGTCCCAGTGTCCAGCGCAGCTCCCGTGTCCCAGTGTCCAGCGCAGCTCCCGTGTCCCAGTGTCCAGCGCAGCTCCCGTGTCCCAGTGTCCAGCGCAGCTTCCGTGTCCCAGTGTCCAGCGCAGCTTCCGTGTCCCAGTGTGCAGTGCAACTCCTGTGTCCCAGTGTCCAGTGAAGCTCCAGCTGCCCTCAGTATATAGCACAGTCACAAGCCCTCCTTTGTATGATAAAGCTCCATCACGTGACCATTGTACCTGTGCACTTAGTATCATTGACTCACACATTGTGCTGCCAGTGAAAGGGCCACATGCAGCATTGACAGCTGTACTTAACTTGTGTCTGGCTTCCTTTTATTCACTGAACTCCAATTTGCTGCCAGTGCTCTCTAAATGTACGCCACTCATACCACTAATAATGTATAACAGGACAGGTTACTATCTTGTGACCGTCAGTACCCAGCACATGTCCTCCTTTGTAGTAACAGTCCCAAAGTGGAAGGTAAAATCTTTGCACAATCCTAATAAGAACCATCGTACACAACACATTAAATATACACATATAACACCTACCTTGTCTTTTCTTTTACAATGTCTTTCTTTTTCAAGAGTGGTAAGAGCTGTGCCCCATTATATCCCCTCTCCTCTTTCCTCATATCTGATATTACCTCTCATTGGTCTGCTGTCCCTGTGCCCCTACTTATCTCCACTGCCTCACATCTGATCCATTTGTCTCCACCATGCTTCTTCTGCCTACTTGTATCAACTTTGTTTTACCCTGTCTCTCATCTCTTGCCTCATATCTGTCTTGTATTGCCTCTATTTCTCTTTTGCCTACTGCCCCTCCTTTTTCCTCTCCTGTCCTCTTTGTCTCCTCTTACTTCATGTCTCCTCTTGTTTCTGCTGCCTCTTTGCCTCATTTACTAAACTGCAGGTTTGAAAAAGTGGAGATATTGTCTATAGCAACCAATCAGATTCTATTTATCATTTATTTAGTACATTCTACCAAATGACAGCTAGAATCTGATTGGTTGCTATAGGCAACATCTCCACTTTTTCAAACCCGCAGTTTAGTACATATACCCCTTAGTCCAGGGTTTCCCAAACCCAGTCCTCAGGGCTCCCCAACGTGCAGGTTTTCCATATCTCCTTGCTGGAGCACAGGTGTATTCATTACTGACTGACACATTGTAACAGATCCACAGGTGGTCCTAATTATGTCACATGTGATCCGGAAAACCTGCACTGTTGGGGAGCCCTGAGGACTGGGTTTGGGAAACCCTGCCTTAGTCTCTTCTGCCCATTGTCCTTTTGCTTTGGAACCAAAAGTTTTAAAGGAAAAAAATAAATTTGCTGTCCCCTGTTTGCCCACCTATCCCTCCTTCTTATCTGTCTTCCTTAATCTGTGGCCCCTTATCGCTAGCCTGCCCCGATGCCTGTCTATCCCCATATCTCTTGTGTCACAACACGTTTCATATATATATATAATCCGTTCTTTCACTGCCTCTGCCCTTTTCTGTCTATATTCTCTGCCCCCATAAGTGTTGTCTACCCCCCTGCCTATTTGCTTATCATTATTTGGCCTGTTGCTGTCCTTTGTGTGTTTTTTTTACTTTGTTTCTCACTCACTTTTGAGACCAGCCTATCAGAGTTCCATGTGCTTTTCATTAATGGTGAACAACTGACACTCCCTTACCAACCTGCCCTGACTAAAGGATAATTCTACCCCCAAAATAAGACCAGGTCAAAAGGATTGAAGATAGTTTGACAGGCATCACTGGACTCTCCTTGATCCCACCGACTCGGGGGTAAATGTATCAAGCTGAGAGTTTTCCGGCGGGTTTGAAAAACCAATCAGATTCTAGCAATCATTTATTTAGTACATTCTACATAATGATAGCTAGAATCTGATTGGTTGCTATAGGCAAAACTGTCAGCTTGATACATTTACCCCCCGGGGGTCTTTATTTCAGGCAGGTAGAGCTGACCACCAGCAACAGGCTGTGAGTAGGACTATGGAGGGATAGCAGCAGTATGTTCGGCCTCAGGCCCTTGGTAACTAACCTTTTGGGATAATAATAGGAATGCGGTTTTACCCTTTAATAGACCAGTCATTGTGGGTTATTTACTAATTTAGATGTAAAAGTGCACAAGTTATACACAGCAATCAGACATTAGCTTTAATCATCCTGAAAGCTAATTGCTTATTGATTGATATGGGTTACGTTTGAACTTTGTTAATAAATAGCCCCCACTACCAACAGTATCTTATGGCTTCTGGCGCCCGTAATGAACCAAATATGGTGCAACTTACAAATATTCACCAATGGGAGCCACAGGAATATGTCCTTTTATTTTTATTACCATTATTATTATTATTATTATTATTATTTTTATTATTGATATTGTAATTGCAACAAGTGTCATAGCCACCAATACAAAATGATACTGAAATGTAATTATCCGTTTAAAGACTGAGAATTTTGTGTATTTGTGAGTTGTTTTATAGGGAACAATATTTTATTTGCAAATGACTAATGTAGGGTTATACGCTGTTCATAATCCGATACAAATAGGTGTTTTAAAAGTGTGCTGCTTACAACAGATGAATTGCAATCACATTACAGTATAGTCTAACTTCATAGTCTTATCTAACTGAGATTGATCTTTTAAAGTTTCTAAAAGACTTGACACACATTAAGCCCCATTCACAATCTTCTCTGCCCCTCTCTTATCCTTCTCCTCATCAACTCAACAATTTACGGCCATGCTCCGAAAATTAACGCCCTTGACTGCCATCTTTGTATTTACATCAATTAACACATAAACTCTTAATTACCCTGATCAGGGGAGTTCCCGGCCCATAAATGGGAAGTGACACTGCAGCTGCCAGCACGGAGTCAAGGTGACAATGAATGGGTACATATCAATTAGATGACAGTCCCTGGGAGGCGCCAGCATGCAGGGAGTGGAGGGCGCGAGGCGATGGGCCATGCTTTGCTGAAGCTGTAGGCATTTAGAGAGTGACAACCTCACATTCAGACAGAGATGAAATGCCGCTTCAAATTTTATGTCATTGGATATTTTTCATACATACAGAAGTAATTTGTTTTATTACGGAAATCATATTTTTTTACGAGAATCTATCTCTGAATTCCCATGAATTTGGTTTACACAGAATAATATAGTGCCATTGTTTTCTTGTGTTTTTTTTTTTTTTTTTTTATAGCTTAACCCTTTCAGGGGAAAAAGTGAAACTGACTTCATAGCTGAAGCTTCCTGCTGATTCTCAGCCATGTGCGGTTTGTATACTCAGCACCTTAGTTTCCAAATGCAGATATATTCATAGCAGTGCAACCCGTTAGATACACTTTCCGTCAACATGAACACCTTAGTCATTCATTGTAAAAATTGACTGTTACGATTACTAGATTTCAGTTTCCTTCAAACCTATGTGGAATATCATTGTCATTTGACATTTTCTCTTCAGACAAAACCTCCTACATTATAATCTTTTATCATATGTCTCTTGTTGTATAACACTCCTGGGGGTAAATTTATCAAGCGGCGGGTTTGTAAAATTGAAGATGCTGCCTATAGCAACCAATCAGATTCTAGTTATCATTTATTTAGTACATTCTATCCAATGACAGCTAGACTCTGATTGGTTGCTATTGGCAACATCTCCATTTTTTTTTCAAACCCGCAGCTTGATAAATTTTACCCCCTAGTGGTGAAACCAAGACACCGCTCTGCCCCAAATAACATGATACCTGCCCGATAACATCACCTCCTACAACATCGAGAGTTGTAAGTTTTACTTGCATTGTGTCAGATTCTGCTAGTGTGTTTGGTTTAATGCTTCACGAGATAGAAGATTATTAATTATGTTTACATAATCGGACAGCACGGCGGCTTAGTGGTTAGCAATTCTGCCTCACAGCACCGAGGTCATGAGTTCTATTCCCGACCATGGCCTTATATGTGTGGAGTTTATATGTTCTCCCTGTGTTTGTGTGGGTTTCCTCCGGGTGCTCCGGTTTGCTCCCACACACCAAAAACATACTAGTAGGTTAATTGGCTGCTATCAAATCGACCCTAGTCTGTGTGTGTGTGTATGTTAGGGAATTTAGACTGTAAGCTCCAATGGGGCAGGGACTGATGTGAGTGAGTTCTCTGTACAGCGCTGCGGAATTAGTGGCGCTATATAAATAAATGGTGATGATAATGATAATCTGCATTTTTAAAATAATTAATTGTATACACACTCCCACCTTATCGCAAAATGGGTCGCGTGTCTTTAATACTTTGGTGGAATGAGCGTTTCTGAATTACATCCTTATATTACATCCTTACATGTCCCAGTATCATGTAAATAGCATGAAAAAAGGCTTCATTAAGTGACGTACTTAACAAAGACAACCGTTTCACACATTTAGCAGACGGGAAATTTGCATAAATGTTTAACTCCATGAAGCACATGGAGATACTGGAGAAAAATGTCCCATCCTTTATTATAGAAATACATTATACTCCCTTTAAAGATTCCCGGGGACATGAATATGGTGATTTGTACTGGATGAAAGCAGGAGGAAAACATGAATGCCATGCTCACTAAGCTGTTGTCTGCCCTAAGGATCCTTTTAATGTTCTACAACCAGCCAGCTAAGGGTTGTATGTTTCATTGTGTGGTATAATGATATATCTTGTCCATATTAAGGTAGTCTGCGGTCTGACATCTTTTTTGTTACACCCTTTCGAAACTGATATCCATAGGTTGAAATGTGCTAGAATATTACCAAATACTCTGGTCCAAAGGGCTACCCAGAAATATTTTTGTGGTTGTTAATCATGAAGTTAAGTTACGTAGGCCTCTATTTGTTAATGACCGCACAGTGGCTTGTGGGCAGCACGGTGGATTAGTGGTTAGCACCTCTGCCTCACAGCACTGGGGTCATGAGTTCGATTCCTGACCATGGGCTTATCCGTGATTGTGTGAGTTTCCTCTGGGTGCTCCGGTTTCCTCTTACACTCCCAAAACATACTAGTAGGTTAATTGGCTACTATTAAAATTGACCTTAGTCTCTCGCTCCTTCTGTCTGTGTGTGTTTATGTTAGAGAATTTAGACTGTAAGCTCCAGTGGGGCAGGTACTGATGTGCGTGAGTTCTCTGTACAGCGCTGCGGAATTAGTGGTGCTATATAAATAGCTGCTGATGATGATGAACACGAACCCTTTCATTTCCTATCGTAATGATAAAGATTGAACATTTGTGTGCATTTTTTAAAAATCTTCTTGCGAAGATCCTTCTCCTATCTCTTTTATGGTCACTATCACAAAGTGGCCACCTTTGCGACTGTGACCGGAGGGGAGAGTAGTAAGATGCGGTGAGGGATACGAAGATCCCACTACCGCAATTCTCACCCCAGTAGCAGATCTGAAGAATAACACAGCCAGCCTGAGCTGTATGTGTAATTGTATTTTCAGAACTTATTAAATTGCGGTACAGAGCAGTCCCCGTACACATTTATGGGGACTGCTCTGGATTCTGAAGCAAAATGCAAAGCAGCAGAGAGCTACGTTATCTGCTGTGATGTGCTGTTCTTAAATTTGCAGGATACTTATAATTGCGGCTGTTCAGGGAATTTACAGGACAATAAGGTTTAATAAATAGGCCCCATATACACTAATGTTTGCATTGCATTTTTTGTTTTATTGTAAGTGACCATGCATGTAGATCAGATTGGGTTTATGACGGCATTAAATATGTGTTTTACATGCGGTTATTATCATAGTTGCCGACTTTTCAGACTTTCCCTTTGGCAGATGCGGAGGCATCTAGCTGTCATTGTGTAGAATGTACTAAATAAATGATAGCTAGAATCAGTTTGGTTGCTATAGGCAACATCTCCAACATCTCCACTTTTTCAAACCCGCAGTTTAGTAAATATACCCCCTGGCCTTACACTGAAAAGAATGAGCCTCAAAACTTGTCTGTATGCCACATATTACAGCTTTCTGTTGCATTGGGAATTCCACTAACAAGCCAAAAACAGCAATAAATGTGCCCAATGGCACCTTCCGCTAGTTTCACTTTACTTACCAATCCGACCGCTTCCTCTTGTTGTCTGCCACACCACTCTGACGTCTCTGCTCAGAGAGGAGGGGGGAACATCACAAATCCGTTCCCCTCTCAGCACTATCTTAAGTTTGGAGCCCTAGAATGTCAGCTCGCGCGCGGGGGCTTCCAATGCTTTGCAGTGTCTGTTGTCACACTGCAGGGAGCTCATTACTGCCAACCGCAGATACTGTGCTATTCTCCTCTGACCGCCGCTGTGGGGCCCTGTCTGCAGCCGAGCGCACCTCCTCGGCTGCCGGGGCCCCTAGCAGCTGCTACCCCAGAAGTTACATGTACAACAATGAAGATGTGGTTTGATGAGTAGAGTAAATTTCACTAAGAGGTAAATGTATTAAAACTTAAATCTGAAAAGTGAAGATGTTGCCTGTAGCAAACAATCAGATTCTAAAATCATTTATCTAGTACATTCTAGAATCCAGTTGGTTGCTATGGGTAACAACTCCACTTTTTCTTTTTTTTAGGTTTGATGCATCTACTCCCAAAGTGTTGATTAGTGAAGACGCAGGACACCAAATTATTATAAGATTTAAATTATCTAGATTTTTTGACTGTTTTGCTTCAGCGGATTGGCTCCTATATTTGGTATTTATTGCTAATATTAACTTTTATCTATAACGTGTGCATATTCCACGACACAACATAATACTGGTACTTTGGCTATATGTTTACAGGGTCATACAAGTCCAGATTAAATTTGTTAGCACTACTGTTTTTTCCCCCAACATATATTCTACAAGTTCTTTCTAGAAATCCACTCTCCTATTACTGGTGTAACACTACTTAGTACTCCTCAGCTTTCCAGATTCAGTTGTATTTTCCTTTAGAGAATGTGTGTATTGTTTTTGAAGAAAGTTTTGACTTTTTTTTTTTTTTTGCAATTATTTTCCCCCTTTGTCTGAACCGTATATACTTCATTGTATGATGTAGGAATTTCGTTTTCCTTCAGCAAAACGTGAAACCATAGTGGAAGGCACGGGTAGTGGCAGATGTCGCCGAAAGGCTTCCAAGGGTTAACGAGACCACTTCTACAACACTCCATCACCCTTTCTGCTCTAATCTGAAGGCACTGAGTAAATGTAAAGCAATCTGCCTGAGACCTGGCGGTTCTACCTGAGGAGCTGTCGTCTTTTGGGCGAGAATTATGGCTGTTTTCGTTACGGCAACGACTGGAAATTAGCTCCAGTCCTCCGGCAAGTCTTCCTCCCGCCCGGAGCATCTCAGTGTGTTTATACATGGCTTGTATGGCAGCCTTCATAAGACATTTACCCCATGATTTGCGATGAGCTTATGTGTGAATAATTAATGGCAATTAATCCTTAATTACAGTAATTAGGCAAGTCACAGGAAATTAAGCTGCAGCTGGAGAAGACCATGCCTGCATAGCGAGGGCTGAGGGGCTGTGTGAATTTGCCTTTCACTGACAAGCAATGCCAATGATGAGGGTTTAGCGGTCCCTCCTGGCTGGCTGCTGAAGAAGGAAGAGTAACCAGTTTGGTGCCAGAGAGGATGGAAGGGGTTAAAAAAAACAACATTATCCCACTTACAGTTGGTCAGCAACCAATTCAGTAGCGTCTTTAAGGGCAGAGCTCAGTAGCTGCAGCTGGATGAGATCAGTCATTTCCATAAGTGACATTTTAAAAAAACTTTTCGGTGAACTCAGTGAGAGTCTTTTACTAACATTGCATTTAGGCTCAAGTGTCCTAAACCATAGCTTCTCAGCAGACGTTTGATTTCTTTGCCTAACTGGGACTAGACACATACAGTAAAAACGGGCCTGATTCATTAAGTAAAGTTAAGTAAAAAAAATTAAGTAGTCTCCTGGACTAAACCATGTTACAATGCAAGGGGTGCAAATTAGTTTATTATTTTGCACATAAGTTAAATACTGTCTGTTTTTTCATGTAGCAGACAAATACTTGATAGCTTATTTGTACACTGAAATTTAAAGTTGATATGTGTGTGCTACATGAAAAAACAGTCAATATTAAACTTATGTGCAAAATAATAAACTGATTTGCACCCCTTGCATTGTAACATGGTTTTGTCCATTACTCAATTTTTTACTTAACTTTCCTTAATTAATCAGGCACATGGTAAGCACTGATGATTTTGTGCTTATTTGCACCTAAATGTAATGTTACTATAATAATCCTCATTGTATCGTAGTAAGTGAGACTGTATACCTGGTTTTTGTTAAAAATAAGGTCAGTTTAGTGGTGCAGGTTGTTCAGCCATCCTAGTGGTCACAGTTATATATGTAAAAGTTTCTATACCTTGACCAGTCATGAGGCAATTTTCAGTGTGTATGCCAAATACTTTACAGAGTGTGATTCACTATGCCGTACTCATATATACTGATTTGGGTGATAACAAAAACATCTTGTAGTTCAGCATGAGTTTATTGTAAAATCTGTGTGATTTCTATGAGTGTGGCTGCTCCACTTGTGGAGAATGTATTGGAGTTTCCTACAAAGGCACTTACTTAGTGATATCTATCCCGGCCACCTGACGTAGGAGATGCATCCTGTTGTCATGGCCTTTTGCGCATCAGGACCTACAGTAGCGTCTGTATCCTATGTAGGATGCAGCGACAGCCTCTGGTTTAATCAAATTCCCAGAAACTGTTTATTATATCATTATTTATTATCCTGTATTTATATAGCGCCCGCACACTCTGCAGCGCTGTACAGTTAGGAACAAACACATTAACAAAAGAAAACTGGGTATTAATAAACAAACAGATAAAAGAGGGCCCTGCTCGCAAGCTTAGCAGACTGAGTACATTTCCTGTGCGCTCGGTCACTGATACTGTGTAAATGCAGATTTTCTGCATTTGGGTCAGTAAGGAAACCCAGTGATGTCATAGTTGTGACACGTGGCATGTTGGTGTCCACTAGAAAAGGAAGAGGACACCGTTACCATACAGTTACTACCTTTGCACATAATCCGTTTTTAGCTGTGTGGACACCATATGTGGCTCATTGTAGGTATCTATAGATAGCTAGCTGGCATTTTTTTGCACACAGTTTGCACCAATCGCGTTCTGTGATGAATATAAACAAACTGGCCGCCTGAAAAGACCAGCCCTACAGCTGTATAGGTTTGAGTACCTATTATACAGTCTTTAAGGTGAGGCAACAGATGTATTCAAACACATGGGCAAGGCTAGTAATGGGCACTGTAAATTGAAAGGAACACAATGTTTTTTATTTATTTATTTTTATTTTATTTATTTAATCTCAGAAGCCATTTGGTCATTACAGGGACATTTACAAACGGAACAAGTGAAAAACCACAGCGCAAATGATATAAAATGTAATACAAAGTTTCAAATACATAAATATGACACATGTCATAGATACAGTCCAGGGGGTAAATGTATCATAGTCCGGTTTTTGCATCCCGCGCGAGATTGGCGAGATGACAGCTAAAATTTAAAGCGGCGCTGCCTTGTAAAGGGAAACTTGTCTTTACAAGGCAGCGCCATTTTAAATTTTAGCTGTCATCTTGCCGATCTCGCGTGGGATGCAAAAACCGGACTATGATACATTTACCAGTAGGAGGGTATTTACTAAATGCGGGTTGGAGATGTTGCTAGAACAACCAGTCAAATTCTAGCTGTCATTTGGTAGAATGTACTAAATGAATGATAACTAGAATCTGATTGGTTGCTATAGGCAACATCTCCACTTTTTCCAACCCGCAGTTTAATAAATACACCTCCGGATTTCTCCTCAATTTCATGATTAGTTTAAGAAGAACGTGGCAAAAAATAACATTGTAAAATGTTAAATAATGTAAGAATGACATGCATAGAGGGAATGCTCTTATAGTGTCAATAGGTTTGACTTTGAGTTGATGTTTTGCACTTACCTCTATTCGCTGCGAAACGCGTCGTGATGACACTTCTGTTCAATTATACAAATTACAGCATTGTGCAGCTGGTAGTTGGTAAATGAGCCTTCCTGACTTCAAGCTAGGGTGGTGGTGTTGTTTTTTGCCTGTTGGTGGCTAAAATTGAGAAAATCTCACCGTAACTTCTATAGAAAAATTCAAAGTAAAATTGAACACTACATTTTTCTCCTTGTTTTGTATTTGAAAAAAAACCCACTTACAATTAGTTATCCTTGAAGACCACGTGAGCATTATCTATTATATTATTATCGTGCATTTGTAGCAACTAAAAAGATGTGCATCTATTATACACCAATTAATACCAAGAGTCGGGTCTGGAAACTTGGTCTACCTTCCTGCTTTAGCTAAGTCTGCCGTTGGTGTCTGTCTGTTTGATGTGGGCCGCCATTTTCAGCAGCCTGCAATTTTCTTCTCTTACAGTTATAAATGTAGAAGAAAAAAAAATAACAGTCGCCAAACTACATAACAGAAATGAAGTGTGCGTGGATGAGTTCTACACATTGTCTCTGCGGACGGGTTAATTGCTGTGAAAACTATTAAAATAGGATTTGTGTCAAACGCACAAAGGGTGTCAGATTCTCACTAAGCCCTTAATTATGAGTTGTCAACACTTAGCAAAACGAGCCCTTGTCTTTAATTAGCTTTGATTTAGTATATTCATTGTTAGGAAGTGTAAACAAGCGAATAATTATTTTCTTTTTTTTTTCTAGCCAGCAAAATAAGGAAATATCAGTGGTGTTGAAAACTGTTAAAAGAGCAGTCAGTGGCATTTATAAAGAGAGAAAATAACATTAAAATACTTCACTGTTGGAGTTTTAACCCCCTACAATAAAAACCACATAAGCTGCATTTTAAGACAATGTCGTCTTGTTGTGCAGAAGGCAGCAAAATTGTTTCTTTATCTGCATGTAAAGATAATTGTCTGATAATGTGAAATACAGAGAAACAGTATAACAAGTACATAATTAGCTAGTTATCCAAAGGGCTAATTAGCTAGTTACCCATCATGCTTTATTTAACTTTTGTATGTCTATGGAAGCACATTCTTATTATATTTAGAAAAGCAATATGTATGTATAGCAACCAATCAGATTCTAGCTGTCATTTTGTAGAATGCACTAAATAAATGACAGCTAGGATCTGATTGGTTGCTATAGGCAACATTTCCACTTTCCCAAACCCACAGTTTATTAAATCTATCCCTAAGTTGGATGGGGCCAACAAGACAGAATTAAACCAGTAGGAATGGATTTTAGGGGGATAAGGAGGTCACAATCTTGATAAAGGAGGGAGTTCATATAATGTAATGAGGCCAGTTCTGGTCACAGATCCAAAGCCGACAGCCAAGTCTAAGGCAGCCCCTCTATTTTGATATAGTGTACTACATCGCACATGCCTTAAAATGTTTTTCTGCTCTGTCAGATCAAAATAGATATTTATTTTTTTTACAATCAATCTGATTAAAACGCAATTTAATTGCTAAAAATGCATTTATTTATTATGTCCGTCTCAAATGTATGTATTTGCGCTTATCTGAGCAGCCTGCACATATTTGGAATGCCAGTTTTCCTCTTTTAGATCATTGATCGACCCCCCCTTCCCCAATGGCTACTTGTATGGACCAATAATGGGATTGATCAGGAACTTCCTGAAAATCTGACTGTTATCTGCCAGTATGTTTGATCGTTGGGCCACTATACAAACTGGGCCATATGTTTATCCTGATGCAACTTAGCTCAAATTGATCTTCCACATGTGTAAAATTAAGTTGAACAAAATGTTTTTGATTATACAGAGAGAGCACGATTAAAATGGACAAATAGTACGGTTGAGTGCCATCGATATTGCCTCTGCATTATAGTTGAATGAAGTGGATTGATATATTCTTATTTTATTTGTTCTCTTATACCATAAAATGCCTTCTCTTGTTCACTGCAGTCCAGATGCACATTCTGTCAATATTTATCCAGGAAGTGTGTTTCATGATTTGAAGGTAGTCGGGAGAATGGATATATCTTAATGTCCAGTTTACTTGCGCTGCAATGAGTGCAGTTCGATCAGATCAAAATCATTCTTCCTTCGGCTATAGATTACAGCTTTGATAAATAAGCCTGTACAGAGGAAAGTTGGGACTAAGAGCTAAGTGCATTAAAGTAATAGCACAACAATACGATACAAAACAATAGTTTTCTTGCTTATTAAAATAAGTGTGCTATGAGGATTAAAAGGCAGCGTTCCTACCGAGCTGTTGTGTTTTTTGTAGGAACGTGCATGAACGTGAACCTGTATTTTGTCTTTGTTTTGAAGTAGCCTTAGATGCTCTTTTATAGCATTTTATGTGTTTTTTATATTTAAACCCTTTCAGGACTCGAGTTACAGACACAATTCATTTTAGACATTTAAACATATTATATAAACTAATTACATTGTGGGGCAGACTAGAATAGTTGCACTCATTTTTGAGAATGGCAATAAAAAGACTCTGCCTATAAGTAAGATCCCCATTTACCAAACTAAATTTTTAATTCATTTTTTATGAGTTAATGAAAACGCAGAATATCTGTGGGCGCATGCGCACACGCCTAGGCACACTTGCTCGATTCTATCATTCACGACCGCCTGGAGAGGTGGATGGAGGAGGGAAGGGGCTTTCTAACGATGACCTGCTAGAGGCATACTTTACCATCTTTTTACATCGGAGATCCTGGAGGAGAGGTGGGTGAGCGTTCGGAAGGGGGCGGATGCATGGCGAATCGCGTCATGGAGGCTCCGATCCTGCCCAATTCACTAGGACAGGCAGGATGCGGGAGAATGGCCTGCTCTCCCTGGAGACTCCCGAATTCCGGGTAGGTCTCCCAGAAATTCCAGGAGAGTGGGCAAGTATGGGTAGAGGGCAGTTGCAAATACTCGCTGATGATGACGATGATGATTTGTCGGAAACCAGATGCATATGCTGCTGATTTGGAGACGGGTGCATCTCGATTTGTATACAACACCTGGGGGTAAATGTATCAAGCTGAGAGTTTTCCGGCGGGTTTGAAAAGTGGAGATGTTGCCTATAGCAACCAATCAGATTCTAAAAATAAATGATAACTAAAATCTGATTGGTTTTTCAAACCCGCCGAAGAGTCACTGCATCAGCCCCATTGTGCTTACTAACCCCTTTCAGAAAGATTTGCTCTCCTCACAGTGTAGGTGGGGGGAAAAAAAATCATTGACTGTGGGTTAAGCTGCATTGACCCTCTAGCAATGTTATATTTTAGTATTGCTGCAATTTGATTGCAAGCTCAACCTAGACGACAGCATCCTATGTGCAGCTCAGTGAGAAAAAGAAAACATTATTAAGATTAAATACAAGGGAAATTCTGTAGGGACAGGCAAGCAGTGACATCTGGGGCTGAATGTAGATGGAAAACATTTCAGACCTGAGCTGCCAGATTGAAGGGCACGGATCAATTTTTAATTTACTTGTACGTACAGATGACTCATTTGAAAAAGAGAGATGGCAGAAAAAGAAGGAGTGAAAGAGTGAACATGAAAGAGAGAGAGTGTTACTTAGTAAGTGCAGAAGTGAGAGACGGCAATCCAGGAAAATGAGAAAGTGGTTTTGGGTGGGCAAGAGTGAGAAGCTGGTAATATGTGGGAATTAGAAGGAGCATGTGTGAACAGAAGGGGTAGGGTACTCTCTCCATGCTGATTAAAGTCATGGAATTCTCTTAGCAGTGTTTGGTTTTATAAATGATTTTGCAGTCCCCCTCCCTTGTCACTATCTCCCCAACAAGCAGCACATTCATTTTAATATGTAGAATTGGTTTGCTAACAGGGTGACAATTTCAAGCAGACGCCCCACTGTGCCACGAGCACTGCAAAGATTGTTGCCCATTTACCCCGCCAAGGCAGTTGTTTAGAAGTGAGATGGTCGTCCCTGGAAACGCTTTAGAGTACTGTAATTTTATTTAGGATAATGAGGATTTATAACAGTTTACCATACAAGAACCTGCCTTTTAAATGGACGTCCAAGTAAGCTGTTTAGCTCTGCTGAACTGAACGCAGGATTAGATGAGCACTTAGGAGAGGCAGAGTTAATAACTGCATACTCTGCACATTATTTAAAGACAAATCTTTCACCTTAAAATTTCGTCCCCCCCCACCCCCCCCAAGTTCGTTTGGTCTTTGCTTTTCACATCATACACTCTAGAGTAAAATAGGTAATTTTGTAGTTACAAAGTCTTTAGTGTATTTGAAAAAATAATTAGGCAGTTAACTTGCAAGTCTGGTGGAAATGTTTTGGCCTCCCCTAGGAATAGGTTCATTGATAACCGTGCAGTGTTATTCTGACTCCAATTATAAACTGCAGGCGTGATGGCTGAAAATGGGGATCAGTGCGGGCGATGGAAGGATGGAGAGTGGGTGCTTCTAATGTGACAGTGATAATTCACTTAAGCTTCTCAGTATGTGGACATTTTTCACATCTCCTATAAACAAAGAGACAGAGATACAGACTTTACTTCACTAGTAGATTTTTCCTGCATATAATCATATTCAACCTTTGGTGCCGGTCACTGTAGTTTACTACAGTCTTGCTGTCCTTTGTCTGTGAACGGAGATAGATATAGGCATCAGGAACCCTGTCATAGGCAAACTGAGGTGGGGGGGGGGGGGTTACCTAGTGCCTGGAAACCCCCCTCCAAGCCTGGGGTACTGTATAATTGAGGTGGCTGGACCCTGCTCCCGCTTCACACAGTTCTGCTTGAAATGGGAGAGCTGTGTGCACCTAACAGTAGTGCACGCAAGCATTGCCCATGTATATTATGGGGATAGGAAGAGTTGGAGAGCAGCCAAGCACTGTCTTAAATTATAGCCACGCCCCCATGCATGCTGGTCACGCCCACCGGCGGCGTGGTGTGGAAACCCCCCTCTACAAATCCTGCGTTTGCTCCTGCCTGTTGCCGTAGTTTCCAAATAAGAAGGAGACAGATTAAGTAGGTTCAGTGTCGGAACAGTCGAGAACGCAGAATATGTGGCCGATACGAGACTCCATGGTAAGGGGAGGTGCGCAATGTTCCCTCCAAAGCCCCCACAGGAGACCCCCCCACATCTCTCTTCTGGGCAGTGGGTGCATGTGCTGGCCTAACATACTCAGTAGAGGCTCTCTACTCTTTTTAGAGCAGAACGGGGGGCTTTGGAGGTTACAGTGGCATCGCTGGGCACCTACCCAAACTTGCACTGTTCCGCTCTTGAGTAGGTCTCTAGTAGTGTAAAAGGTGACCCCTGCCACTATGATTGAAGGAGGACAAAAAAGGGGGGATACCAATACTTCCTTTCTGTTTTTCAACGCTCATAAATTAGGATTTGATGTTTTAAAGACATAATACAGTTTGATATGGAGATGACAGATCCACTTCTGGTGGAAATCAAAAGTAATTAAGAATCCTCCTTATTGCCGGTAATATCAACACCTGGATTCTCCTAGCCTAAAGGTTGGAAAGGTCGTCCTTCCGTCACTTATGTTGGGGAAATGTGATGTCAAACGGGATCAGGAGCGGGATTTCCATCGGGATTTCCAGGGGAATGCTTGGAAAATGCAGAAGGTAACATCTGTCTTCACAACGATTCTATATCCCTGATGGCAGGTTTATTTTAATGGCTATTTATATTCAAGAAACATAGCAATTTCCATATTATACATCAATTATATATACCCTGCAGAATTTAATTGTATATTTAATTAAAAATATTTATCTCTGAAATACCACTGTAACGTAATCAGTTATAGAGGTAACATTGTATCTGTAGGGGTTACCTCTGCATTGGTTAGAGATTTAAATAGCCTTATTGCTGTCTATAGGTCATATAAAAATACTGTACATAAGGGTGTAGATGTTTTACTAATATTACAAAGTAAAAATATAACATCTTATACAGAAGTATAGATGATAATTGTCACATGCAGTGCTTCTAAATACCAGACATTGCTGGGCAAGTGCCAGTCAAGGGTTATGCCCTGCAGAAGGGACCATCTATACTGTATAGGGCAGCACGGTGGCTCAGTGGTTAGCACTTCTGCCTCACAGCACTGGTGTCATGAGTTCAATTCCCGACCATGACCTTATGTCACCTGTGTGGAGTTTGTATGTTCTCCCCGTGTTTGCGTGGGTTTCCTCCGGGTGCTCCAGTTTCCTCCCACACTCCAAAGACATACTAGTAGGTTAATTGGCTGCAATCAAAATTGACCCTAGTCTCTCTCTGTCTGTGTGTATGTTAGGGAATTTAGACTGTAAGCTCCAATGGGGCAGGGACTGATGTGAATGAGTTCTCTGTACAGCACTGCGGAATCAGTGGCGCTATATAAATAAATGGTGATGATGATGTATATCTCCCAGCATTTCAAATGGCCAAAGAATGACTCTTTAAGAGGATGCTCAGTTTGTGGATCAACTGCCCGGTATTGTCCATCTATCGGTTGCTTGGTAAAATTGGAAAGGAGACAGGGCATCTTGTATCAGGGCCAGCTATCCAATCATGAAATGCCATCTCACCTATGTCTCCCCCCTTTCATTTTTTTGCCCTTAGGAATAATAGTCCAAACAATGCTTGTGCACTGGAACAGGAGGTTGAACATCTCTTTCAAGATTTGTCATTAAATGAAGCACTTTTTCATGCCCACACACTTCGGCAGACATAGCAGGAAGTCTGCATTAACTGTATAATAAAATAGTCAAACAGTTGGTAAACATAAAAAAAAAGGAAATACATATTGATAAGCTGTTTTCTCAACAAAGGCATTCTATATTAACCCCGGTGTTGCTATAATGGTGTCTGGTTAACGCAGGTCTCCTTGTGGTTAGCGTCCTCTTATTCTGCACAAGTGAGTGGAGATATTAAAGCTTTATGTGGCTCTCGTAGTCTCCTGCCTCTGCTTACAAGGTCAGTGTGTTTGCTGCTTTAATAGCTCCCCATCAAGAATAAAATCAATGAGCTGCCTCACACAGCATCTCTGGGGATTCTCACCTACTCCACCACAGGACGTCAAGCTCATTTCTGTAAGGGCTTTTATTTATTTATTTTGTTAATATATATACTTCATATATAACCTAATGAGTGGGAAAAGCAGGCACTTAGAGACTTTTCTAAAATAATATAGCCACTGCACTGATTTATTTTCTTAAAGAGAAACTATACTGGAAATAACAAAATTGCCTTGTTATTTTTTAATAAAAATACTTCCTATACATATTCTGTAAACAATTTCCAGCGACGTGTTGCTATGGAGCAAGCAAATATGTACCTGTTACGTGCACAACATAATAGTACACCCACTCAACATAATTTAGTCACTGGTCATGATCAAAATGGAATTAAAAACATACTAGTGAGTTAATTGGCTGCTATCAAATTGACCCTAGTCTCTGTGTGTATGTATTAGGGAATTTAGACTGTAAGCTCCAATGGGGCAGGGACTGATGTGAGTTTACTGTACAACGCTGCGGAATTAGTGACGCTGTATAAATAGTTGATGATGATGATAATTATTTCATACTTCATACAGAGTGGGCCACCGTCCTGGATCCCATTTCACTTTCTTCTGAAGTTGATGGGTCCTTGATTATGTGTTTCAATTCATCATTACCTCTCCACCCCCCCCCCCCCCCCCCCCCAGCACTGTTCCTTTGGACCTTGCCTTTAGTTGTATGTTATACAATTATATTACACTCTATACAGACATGGGATACTACACCTATCCAGCATGATCTGACCGTTATCATAACACAAATCTATTACGCTGTATACGGTGGACACCAAACCTATCCAACATGACATGATTATAATACAATTCTGTTTACTCTACGTGTACATACATAGGACATACAGATATAGAACTCTGCAATTAACAAACGATTATCTGACTACTCAACATGATTACAATACGATTCTGTTACATTTTATGCAGAGAGAACACAGGAGGTAGTCCTGGGCATCTACTAAAATATTGCACAAAATAATGCCAAATATTACACAATCCCGTGCTCCCAGATCCCACCTTTTTTCCTTGTGAAGTGGGTGGGACGGATCCCTGATGACGCGATTGGCGTCAACCGTCCCCACCTCTGCTGCTCAAGGACACAATTCTCATCATCAAGCAGGGGTGGGTCCTGATTATGTGATTTGTGTCATTGTGCCCCCCCTCCTCTCAAACAGCAACAGGGCAATGAGGACTCAAATCGTTATAAAGAAGTTGTATGAGGTTCAATCCTGTGTACCAGGCATAGTTATTATTATTATTATTATTACTACCATTTATTTATATAGCGCCACTAATTCCACAGCGCTGTACAGAGAACTCACTCACATCAGTCCCTGCCCCATTGGAGTTTACAATTTAAATACACAGACTAGGGTCAGTTTGTTAGCAGCCAATTAACCTACCAGTATGTTTTTGAAGTGTGGGAGAAAACCGGAGCACCCGGAGGAAATCCACGCAAACACGGGGATAACATACAAACGCCACACAGATAAGGCCATGGTCGGGAATTGAACTCATGACCCAAGTGCTGTGAGGCAGAAGTGCTAACCACTTAGCCAATGAGCTGCCCTATATATATATATATAGTTGCTTACTCAACCTGCAACCTCCCACATCCCGCCCACTTCTCTAGTGAAGAACTTGATGATACAATTGCGCAACCCCCCCCCCCACACACACACACACTCTGCACCATGATCTCATGGAGGGGAGTCCTAAAATGTTGACAAGTATGGTCTCAGGCAAAAACAAAAGTTCTGAACTCAACTTGGGCCTTAAAGTTCTTTGAACAGCAATGCGTCCAAATCTTATGTACTACCTTAACATGGCGATAGTGATACCCCATTCATACTGCACCAAAATCCCGGGTTTTTGCCGGGGCCAGCTCAAACCACCCGGGTCTTGGTGCAGTATGAATGGTACAAGTCAAAAATCCCGGGTCTAAAAACCCGGGTCTTCAACACGGGATTTATCGAGGGGTAATTCCCGGGTCGGACCCGGGTTACCTGCACTATGAATGGTGCAACCCGGGTTTTTCAACCCGGGTTGCACAGAAAACAAGCTGATTGGCTGTCTGCCTGTCTCTGGAGGATGATGTCATCGGTGGGAGCCCGTGAAAGATTCGAGAAGGAGTTTAGGAGAAATGGTGGATGGTGGAGTGCAGATCAAGCTGAAGCAGAATCGGAGTTTGTTGGAGAAAATTGCTTTTATTTCATCATTTATTTTGCATCATCTTTATGCGTCAAAAAACCAGTCACCTTTCAATGACATCACCATTTTTCAGCCAATGAAAACTGCTCTGGTGATGACTCCCACAAGTTGCCAGGGCACAGACTTGTGCAGTATGAATGGGGTCAACCCGGGAAATTCCCGGGTCCGAGGTGCAGTATGAATGGTGTTTCTGAGCTGGGACGCTCCGAGCCCCGGCAAAAACCCGGCTTGAAAAACCCGGGATATTGCCGGGGCGGCAGTATGAAAGCGGTATTAGAAAGGTCAGCATAGCCATATAAATGTATTAGTTTGTAACAATGCGACTGTAAAAGTTTTCATGGCCAGCTATGCTAGTAACCTCTTTAACCCATCCACTAAATACAATTAGTTAATTCAGCGTATAGCTAAAACAAGATTTAATGCAATTCAAGCAAAACAAAATGGATGGTAAAGTGAACACAGGAAACAACTGGAATAATTGACATGAACATGTTATGACGGAGATTCCTGGCTACTAAACACCCCCCACCACTCATCTTACAGACTTGTATAGACTTTTATTAAATAATCCTATTAGATGTGGCAGTGGTAGAAATATTGGTTGCAACAGGGTTCATGTAACTGCTTCTTAACCTGTTAACGTCGTATATTGTTCAGTTAGTATCACACTGAAAGTGTTCTGATGTTTTAAAAGAAAACAACAAGGGGCATATGTATAAAACATCTTTTTTTGCAGGGAAAAGTGTATATTTTTGTTATCGCTGCTTATTGTGATATTACTCATTGTCTATCTGTCTTTCTATCTGTCTGTCTGTCTGTCTGTCTATCTATCTATCCCAACATTTGGGATCTGGCATAGGGACAGGGGGCACGGCCATGTTTTGAGACGGTAGGCTGCTCCGTATTACCCTCCCCTCCACAGACCTCTATTGCCGTTCGCACAGCTCCCATTCACCGCGGCTCTGCCATGCATTGAACATACAATACCTCCCAAATTTTCCACCCACGGAATAAAGCTTCCTGATCGGGATGGCGGGACAGAGCCTATCTATCTATCTATCTATCTATCTATCTATCTATCTATCTATCTATCTATCTATCTATCTATCTCATATCTATCTATCTATCTATCTATCTATCTGTCTGTCTGTCTGTCTGTCTGTCTGTCTGTCTGTCTGTCTATCTATCTATCTATCTATCTATCTCATATCTATCTATCTATCTATCTATCTATCTATCTATCTATCTATCTCATATCTATCTATCTATCTCATATCTATCTATCTATCTATCTATCTATCTATCTATCTATCTATCTCTATCTCTCTCTCTATCTCATATTATTTATCTCTCTCTATCTCATATCTATATATTTCTCTCATATCTCTCTCTCTCTCTCTCTCTCTCTCTCTCTCTCTATTCATCTATCTCTATCTCATATTATCTATCTATCTATCTATCCATCCATCCATCCATCTAACCATTGGACACACTGTAAATATTATGTTCCAACAAGTGAAACTAAATACCTCCCAGCCTGCCTGTTCTCCTGTGTGTTAACAAACACGATGAATACAGCCTTCGTCTACCACAGCTCTGGAAAACCACCTTCCCCTTTACTTGAAACCACTACATAAATATAGGATGCAGCGTGTCAAGCCGCATCATTGTATGAAACTTGTCACCTCCCAGTTCTGTAATAATAAATTATGTGTGTGTGTGTGTGTATGTATATATATATATATATATATATATATATATATAGATATATATATATATATATATATATATATATAGATATATATATATATATATATATATATATATATATAGATATATATATATATATATATATATATATATATATATATATATATATATATATATATATATATACAAGTTAACCCGTGCATGATACTCATGCATTCTAGTCAAATCAAGCTACTTAAGGTGTTAAAAAGGTTCTTGTCATGCATTTGGGCCATAGCCCAGGCCTCAACCACCAACCACTCCCCACTGTCAGCCCCGGCAACCACCAACCACTCCCAACTGTCACTTCTCCTTCAAGAAATATATATATATTTTTATTAAATCTTTATAAACACTTTGAACAATTAACAAAT
Organism: Mixophyes fleayi; assembly: GCF_038048845.1. Lineage (NCBI taxonomy): Eukaryota > Metazoa > Chordata > Amphibia > Anura > Limnodynastidae > Mixophyes > Mixophyes fleayi. The sequence goes on from NC_134410.1 coordinate 106,278,292, forward strand.
TAAATTAACAAATTAAAAACATCTTAGTATACCAAATTTCAGCCCTTTCTGAATTTTTTTCCCCACACACACTAAGAATTTAGTAGGTCAGTGTATAACTCCGCCCAGCAGGTGGCGCTGCAGCTTGGTTTTATTTTTTCCACACACAGACAGACTAACACACGCCACTAGACATTTATATTATAGATATATATATATGGAAATTCATACTCGCCA
>NC_134410.1:106918507-106983507 GCF_038048845.1 Mixophyes fleayi
CTGTTTTTTGTAGTTTTATATCCATTTGCCTGATTGAAGGCGTTTTATGGTGTGTGTTGGTTTTGTGTGGAAATTGTTTGCTTTCTAGTTTAATGGATAACAAATGATTGCTTTGGTTTTCCATTCTTTCTCTATGAATTCCAAAACCATTTGTGCAGTCTTCACTGACCACACATATATAGGCTGTCTGATTTGTTACAAATTTGATAAAATTTATAGATCTGTTAGGTCACCCCTTTTTGTACAGGTCTAAAATGACAAGGTTGTACAAAACAAGGAGCTTCTTACCCATGGAAGCAATTGAAAGCATAGTGGAAAATGCATGCAGAGACAATAAGCCAGTCTGAAAAGGAGGAAGTACTATTAGGCAATGAGTTAAAGTAATTATTGGACGCGGGTTTAATCTCAATTCCTTTGGTTACTCTGCCCTCATGTGGTTAGATAAGGGAATTGCAAGTCTGTACTATTTACTGGTTAAGGCATGTGAATGATGTTCTGAGTATGGTGTGTTTAACACGCAGTCTTCAGACAGTAAATGATGCAATGCATTATTAAAAGCTGTCAAGCAAAGGTTTCAATATTTTTTTTTTTCTGAAGAGCTTGAAATTGAGCCTCTTAACTTCTGGTTAATTAGAAAAATGTTTCTTTGTTTCAGATGCAGCAGATTGATCTTTTGGGAATTACCATCAAGTCCCTTGCAGAAATAGAGAAGGAGGTAGGAGAAACAATGAGCTATATTGTGCACTAAACAATGACCGCTTTGTTTTTAGCCTAGGTAACTTTTAGTAATTTTAGAATGTGTAGATGGCAGCCTTAAATCTGCATTGTACATGTATATAAATATGGAGAAAAGCAATATATTAATGTCGTTTCTATAAATGCTGCTAGTCTACATACTCATCTGTGGCACTTTTCCTAGGCCTCTGTTTTTGCTTAGTTAAGTACGGTTTCCTACATAAAATATCTTCCCTGTTTAATCTCCCCCAACACATATACACACACATATACACACACATATACACACACATATACACACACATATACACACACATATACACACACATATACACACACACATATACACATACACATATACACATATACACATACACATATACACATACACATACACATATACACATACACACACACACACATACACACACACATACGCACACTCTGTTTCCGCTATCTTTTTTTTTTTTTCCATACCCCTTTTGTGTCTTCTTTTTCACCACCCCTTCTGTTCCCAAATGGCAAGAGATTCGTCTTGATTATAATTGCCGTTAGCCACGCATATCTAATTTGTGTCTTTTTAAGAGCTAATTAGCGAGTACTCGACATCTTTATACGCTGCGCTCGGATCCAGTTGCCCTCTACCGATTTAGCTCCAGGAGGTTTCTGTTTTGATAAACAGTCTCTCAATCAGTGTAACCTCTTCTGTTCCAAAAATTATCATAACAATTACAGTACTTTAATTTCTATATAAGGAGTATACCATGCCTTTATTAATACAGCTGCCAATGATATTCGAGTATTCAGTTCCGTGTAAACGTATCTATGGAAATTTTGTTTTTGTCTGTAAGAAACAATTATAAGGTTTTTTGTTTGTTTGTTTGCTTGTGTGTGTGTGTTCTTCTGTAATTGCACATTCTCAGGGGATTGCCAAAGGCCAGTTGCTTCAACATCCCTGGCCATTTGAGTCCATTGGGCTGCTTTTGGAAGAATGACTTGGTGGAGTGGGTTATATATAGCTACTCCTTCACTTAACAAATGGCATCCATTTGTAAATTGAGATGGCAAGAGCTTTTAGATACTCTAATACAGAGGGTATCTACACATACATATATAGGAACACAGATTCCTGCAGTGAAACCTATTGCTATCACTTTGATATATAACTCCAGTAGTGAGTCCACATTACACTGTGGCTCCTCCCAGGATCCGCAAGCACAGTAGATCCACTTAATAGATAAAAGGTATTTAAAAGGAAAAAAAAAGGAAGAACTCAATAGTGTAGAATATTAAGACAGTTAGTGGTCATTGCAGTTAACATTTGTATAAAGCACTTATGTGGATTATCTGATTATGCAATCACTGCGAATATCCGGCATCTTTCATCATCATATATTTATATAGCGCCACTAATTCCCGAACATACACACACAGACCAAGAGAGACTAAGGTCATTTTATTAGCAGCCAATTAATGCACTAGTATGTTTTTGGAGTGTGGGAGGAAACCCACGCAAACACGGGGAGAACATACAAACTCCACACAGATAAGGCCATTGTCGGGAATCGAACTCATGACCCCAGTGCTGTGAGGCAGAAGTGCAAAACTACCTCCTGGTGCTAGAAATAAAATCAAATTTGATCAGACACTTAGTGGAATACTCCAGATATGTTTAAGCATAATTTGTTGTTCTTATACGAGTTACACTGACATTTCCGGTTTTAAAGGGCAATGCCAGGACCCGGCGCTTGACCATAATATTAACCCTACACCTAACCTAACCCTTAGATTAGATTATACTGTGGCGGGTCTGGCATTGTCGCTTTAAAACCAGAAATGTCAGTGTATCCTTTTTTGAAGTGACATCACTTTCAACTTGCGGCCTTTTCTGTAGCCGTAATTTATTCAAGCCGTATCGGAAATGTTCTGTGTGTGTCTGATGGTAAGTCTGTATTTCTGGCGTGTCGCCCTGTTAGTCTTTAAGTTGGAATTTTGATGTCTCTCTAGTCAGTGTCTGCAATATCAGTATCGGAATAGCGAGGAAAGGTAATGTGTAATCAGGGAGCTTATGTTAATTCATTAGGGAATGAGAGGATTTGAATGTACATGTGCTGTTTCTTAGCTTTATTAGGTTATGCCGTTTAGTTTCTTTAAATGCTTACGAGTGTTGTATTTGCATCAATCAGTGCGTGAGAACATTCACAAGTTAAGATTCTCCTGTTGTCAGAGACTTAGAAGGTGCACAATACATGATATAAATAGCTTGCCTGTGATAGAAACATCTATAAAATGTAAATGGAATGGTTGTTTAAGGGATATACATCCCTGTATACACACATGGACGCTGCAGTGGCAGAGTGGTTAGCATTGCTCTCTTACTGTCATGGGTCTGATTCTGACCAGGGCCCTATATGTGTGGAGGTTCCTCCCACACTCCAAAAACCGTATTGGAAGCCTTTTAACCTACCGACAAAAATTACCCTTGTGTGTGTTAGGGAATTTAGACTGTAAGCTCGAATGGGGCAGGGACTGATGTGAGTGAGTTCTCTGTACAATGCTGCGGAATGCGATTGGTGCTTAAATTATATATATATATATATATATATATATATATATATATATATATATATATATATATATATATATATATATATATTATATATATACACACATACATATACACACACACCTGGTTTTGTATTCTAGTAAAAAAGCACTACATTTTAAATATAGGTTGATTTAATGTAGAAATACATTGTACTACATTCTAAATTTGCCCAAAAAACTGCATGAATCGTATTTGCTTAATTTTTCCCAGCCCAGCTCTGTATACAGTAGACATAGATTTGTTATCCCTCATCTGCAAACTTCGGGGCATATTCAATTTAGTCTAGAGCACAGATACGCGCTCCCGCTGACACCATGTTGACGCAACATCGTGAATTTCCGTGCGCACCCTCGTGGGTTGCGAATGGAAATCCGCAATGTTGCGGTACTGTATTGTCACTTTACACACGCAGCCACGCGTGTCCGCGATATCTAGACTTAATTGAATATGTCCCTTAGAGCATTATGTCTGCCACCTCTTTGCAGATCCCAATTTATGTCAAACCCCTTGTCCTAGGAGATAGAGGGATTCTGGGGAAAACAAAGACAAACAATGTAACTGTACTATTTGGTGAGGTCTGTTTATCTAGTTACTATGGTGCTATCAAGTTTAAGTCCTATAACAAATAGATGTGTATATATTTCTCCCTTATTGTTTACATGCTTGTTATCTGCCTGACTGCAGGCTACTGTCCTTTATGCAGTCAGTTACATACCACTCAGAAAGGCACACTACAATTTCATAATATAGACATTACTTTATTACAATAGAAGTATTGTCAGCCCTGCCTCTTATTTAGACAGAGCTGCAAAAATTGCTGCCCCCTGCAAGGAAAAATTGCTTCACAGAAGGGGTAGTGGATAAGTGGAATAGCCTCCCATTAGAGGTGGTAGAGGCTAATATAGTTTCTATCTCTCCTCCTGTCCTCACCACTCTTAACTCGGCTCTCCAGCTACCTAGCCCTCCTCCTCGAGGACCCTCTTTCCCCCCCCCCCCTCGTCCCCTCTCGCTCCTTCCTCTACCCTCTGGGGGTTTCCCTGTCATCCGGGCCCTCCCTCTCGGGCTCAGCCGTATGCAGGACCTTCCCCTCTCCCCTCCCCCGCCCCTCTAGCTGTGCTTTGAGCTCACCGAGTTACTGTGCTTATTGTTTGCTGTACTGTGCTGTCTCACCTTGTATTGTAACTTTGTTTGTCCCTGTACGGCGCTACGGACACCTAGTGGCGCCCTATAAATAAAAATTAATAATAATTATAATAAAATCTGGTTGAATTCAACAGGTTCTGGAATAGTTATAGCATACTAATATAGTATGTAGGCTTAGTGCCTGTAGGTCTGGGATCTTTAGAGAAATCGGATTTCTACTTGGTTAAATATTTATCACAAATATCTTGTGAAAAGTTATTAAATATTTACAAATGTATATTTATATGTTATTTATGCTTCTTTCAACTTCCATTGTGGCTGTTGTCTAAAAAGCAAAGCACCATTCATCTAACACAGAGTCTGACCTTGAGCATGATGATGAGAACAAAAGGGGGAATGTGTTTAATGCTTCACATTGGATATGAGTATTTAGACTTGTTTGTGATTCAGTGTCTGGCATGCAGGCCGTGGTTAGTGATGGCTGTGATTTATATCCGCTGTGTTGCCCTACCTCCCACATAATCATCGTTTCACAAATTTAAGACCGTTACAAATTTGGGAAGGTGGCGGGAAATGACACGGTAGTGCCAAGGCGTGTCTTCACACCAGGAACGGGGTTGTGTCAAAGATCTGCTGAATACCAACTCTGTTCAGCTGGCGGACCCAGTGAGTTCTTCTGTCGCTGCTCTCGGTTGTCGCTGCTCTCGGTTGTCGCTGCTCTCGGTTGTCGCTGCTCTCGGTTGTCGCTGCTCTCGGTTGTCATCTCTGTAAGATTTGATAGCTGCCCCAGGCATGGGGAATGTGTATCCAGGTTCTACTTCCAGCGGCGCATGCTGCATGTATACCTGCACTCCCCTCAGTTAATCAGCAGTTTGTCTCTACATATAGACAGCTTGGCAGCTGTGCCCCCCAAATATAGTATCTGCAATATCCACACCACAGCCGCACCTAAGCTATGTACTCTCTTGCAGAACATTTCATATCAGACATGTTTGCAGTACTTAGTGGACCTCAGCCAGCTTTTAATAAAACGAAGTTCACTGGGCTTTGCTGTGTGTTAGATGGACAGCCCTGGTACAGAGTCTTCACATGCTGGATTCAGCCAATGTTAGGGACAAGTTCTGTTAATAATTTATCAGTTATTGGGCAGCTGTGCGTCTTGAAAATTGTGTGGAAAGTCTTATTAAAGGAACGTTAATGTAAATGTAAAAGCTCAAATGCACTGGGAAGAAATTGGTTCTGAAAAGAAGAGTATGGTATGTCGTTTAGGATTTTTTTTTGGAAGGGTTAAATCAGTGAGTGACATTGTATTAACATGACTTTTTGAAGGTTAGAATCTTCTGGATGCTTGCTCGTTAGCCATAAATAAACACGCTGTATAGTGACTGAGGCGTACTTCTGTTATAGATGGTTTCTTTCTTTTCAATAAAGAAATTGTTATTCTATGCGAGTTGGATTGTTTAATTTGCCTGCAAGTCAAATCCATCTTATATTAATCCTCCTAAAACTGGCAGTTTCTTTACATTCTTTGTGGAATTCTTTAATGGAGTGTAACTAATTTCCACGAATGAATGGGGCTTGTGCTACATGGCATCGAGTCAAATTATCTTCTATTTTTTTTTAAGCCATGTACAGTTGTGTTGTCCAATTTTCAGAATTCTTGTGAGTTGGGTTATTTTGGAGCTCCAAGCCGAACATAAAGATACCTCTCTTGGCCCATTTTTCCCTTGTCTCCTCATTGTATTGTGTTTCAGAGCTCCTCATAGTAACTGCAGGTAGAAAAGCAGGATCATGTCTGTGTGTGACAGAATTATAGCCATTTACTTCTTATTTTCCCTCTGGTTTTCGGAGCTTTCTAGATAACTGGTTTCCAGGTGACAAGCTCGACTAACACATAGCAAGAAGATCAGGGGCAGGTTGGGCTGGAGGGCATCTCCCCCCTGGGCCGGTCCTATAGTGGGCTACCTTGAGATGGGTCACAGGGCCACCTGCTTTTTTATTTAATTTAAAATAGGCTGCTGAGACGAGTCTTGCCCCCGGGCTAAAGTTTGCCAGCCCTCCCCTGCAGAAGATTAACAACTGAAAATTTTATCTTTTACTGTCATCATCATTTATTTATATAGCGTCAACATATTCCGTAGCGCTTTACAATTGGCAACAAACAGAGTAAACTAATAAACTGGGTAAAACAGACAAAGAGGTGAGAAGGCCCTGCTCGCAAGCTTACAATCTATGGGACAATGGGAGTTTGATACATGAGGTTAAGTCTACATTTTACATTTCGGCCCAGCCAGACTGCAAAGGTAAAAGTGACTCATAAGCTAAGTGATCCTGTCACACAACAATGTTGGCCAGGGGGTAGTAGTCTTGTGTGAAATTGTGTAACGTATGGTAATAGGGTAATGTAGTGAGGTTAAGTGGGTGGCTAAGGAATATTATAAGCTTGTCTGGAGAGGTAGGTTTTCAGAGAACGCTTGAAAGTTTGTAGACCAGAAGAGTCTTATTGTGCGAGGGAGAGAATTCTTTAATGATCTAGAAATCATCACACCCCTTAGAAAGGGTTTCTTCATTTATTTATTTTGTCTAGATCCTAACTAGCAGAACGGTTTACTTCCCCCATATCATGTAGTGTCATAAATGGACACAGCCTGTCACATCAACTCTCTCATCATGTTTCATTGCACACTAGTGGGTCTGTTTGATTTGGATCCACAAGTATGAATGGGGCTGACTAGTTATGAATACATATGGGCTGAGCGATGGAACACATTGAAGCAAAAGGCACTTCTCTTAGTTGGGATGGCAAGTACATCATATTCTTGCAAGGATTAATTTTATGCTGATGCGTTCCATTTAGATGTCATGTAAAAAAAAAAAAAAAAATGATGTGTGCAGTAAAAGATTTTGGCACTCCAGTTTGTTAATGTAGTTTTTATTGACATTCATTCCCCAGTTCGTAAAACATTGTTGAGCACAGCTTGCTGTCAATGAATGAATATGTACAGGGTTTTTAAGGGGTGATGCCAAATCAAACAGATTTGACTGACCAACTCAAAGCACAGATTTTCCAATGTCACACATAGCCACGGTAATGAACAGGACAGAGTTACTGCTTCTAGGGACTAAAATTATTCATATGGAATTAATTTAGGGCCCTCCTACAGCATATTTATATTTAATTTAAGGATCTGGTCTCATTTGGTGAACGTTTGGTAAAATTATTCCATATTCAGTTGAACCCTAAAATTTGTGTCAGTAGTAGGTGTTTTAAAATATTAATATGATTGTTCATTGTACTGCATCTTTATAAAAAAAAATAAACAAGGAAGAAATAATTCCACGGCAGGTTATAGATATTTGTTACTCTAATGCTCCCTAAACAATTGTTGATCTTTGGTTGAAGACTGTGGTTTTAATATCTACCACAAGATGGCAGTGCACAAATATGGTTTTAACCGTACGTTAAATAACTAAACCTCAGCTTAGTTCTGTTGCCACACAGTAACCAGTATGAATAATTCCCAGTTGACAACCTTTTCCACTTTGTCTTTCCGCAGTATGACTACAGCTTCAGAACAGAACAAAGTGCTGCAGCTCGCCTGCCGCCAAGTCCAGCCCGCTGCCAGCAGATGCCTCCGCCATGAGACAAGGGAAGACAGATGATGGATTTGGCACGCACAAATACAGTACTACTGAGCAGAAACCCGTTGCTGCTGACCCTAACTTCTAACCTCTGCCCTGCCAGAGTGGCAGAAATGAAGAGTTGATGGAATTTTTTTCTAACTGAACCTGTTTTTTGTATTGGTATTTTGTAAATATAGTTACTAAAAAACAAACAAACCCACATATTGAGTTGTATTACCAGCGGCGAGCCTTCCCCGCTCAATGCGCTACAGTGTTAATCAGTACCGAGTATGTCTGCACACTTCCAGTCTCTCTAGAAAAGTGATCTCTATGAGCAAGTTTGGGGCAGGACGTTGCAACGTCATGTTGGATTACACAGTAAAAGCTTAAGAAGAGGCACATATAAGTTATGAACAAATCTACAATTAGTTCCACGGCATCTTCAAAACATGCTACAATAAAAAAAAAAGTGTATTGTGCATGACAAGCTTGGAGCTCCTAGTATAATCACACACAATATGATAGCGTGACTATTGTACAGTTATTAACACTAAACATACATGCCACAGTTATCTGTGTATATAATGACCCCACAAGCTTCCGGTATTGGTCCATTCAGCTTCAGCAGATAAACATGCCAAATAACTTCCACACTTTTCTCCAACTAGTTATCGTTTGCTTAACTCATGTCGACAGATTCCATCAACCTTCCTCAGTGAGGACATTGGGCTAGATTTACTAAGCTGCGGGTTTGAAAAAGTGGGGATGTTGCCTATAGCAACCAATCAGATTCTAGCTTTTATTTAGTACCTTCTACAAAATGACAGCTAGAATCTGATTGGTTGCTATAGGCAACATCCCCACTTTTTCAAACCCGCAGCTTAGTAAATCCAGCCCCCTGAGTTTGTTCATAGTATGCACAGAGGAATAGCATCCATTCCACTGTGTTAGGCAGCATTACGCAAAGAAGATATTTCAGGTTATACCCCTTTATTTTTTTTAAAGTACAATATCCCAATTATACATCATACTCTAAAAATGTGGAAATTGTTCTTTCCAGCAGTAGCAGATTGCGTGTATAGGACTTGAAAATGAACTGAATTTTGATTGTATGTTTTGTTCCCTCTCCTCTGAACAAGCCTGATATGGCAGCACAAGCTGAGAGACGCTAAGAGACTTGATTGTTCATCCCACAGTGCCATGGTAGCTTTCAATCTGATCAGCCACTGTACCATGTGGGTACCCAATCAATAGGTGTTCTCAATCAGCATCTGATTTTAACGAAGAGGTTGTTGGGTCAGCAACGAGCCTGGCTAAACCGTGCCTCTGTGTTCTTCTCTCATGCCCATTTCTTCATCATGAAGTGCAGATGGCAACGCAAAGTGTAACGATGCAGCACAGTTTGGCCATAATCCAGATCTTTGGCAGTAACATCTGTTTTAAAAGACATTTGTATCAACCCTAACCTGTGAAATTTTAGAATATGCAGTGCATGGTTAAGTGGGTTTCTAGGATATAAAATAATGGATTGAAAGAGAGAGCAACCTTTAATTATTATTTGTTTTAAGCTGTTACATGTCTTTTTATGTCCAGTATCTTTTCATATTTTTAGTTTTCTCCATGTCACAGTGCGTCAAAAGCTCTCTGTTGCTATTTGCATGTGAAGTTTACTTGAACTCCTATAGTTTACTCCTCTAACTGACTGCTCCAATCCCTGGTATAAGTGGGTATTTCAACAGTAACCCAAGGGATAGAGAAATGGCGGTCTACATGTTATACTAACCATTGCTTTGCATGTGTGAATTATTGCTGATTTAGGAAAGCACTCCATAAACAATTTTGTAAACTAGCCGAGTGCAAAGGTTGATCTTCCCTGTCTGTTGGTCCCAGCGGCAGAGCTGTCACTGCTAAGATCAGACAATGGTGGAAAAACATCAAAATGATTAAGATTTACTCCCCATTTTAATGCTCTTACTTACAAAAGCTAAACTTTCCCATTTAAACTCTTTTGAGCATCTCTTCACCTAAGCACTCTGGGCACAGGCAAATTCCCAGTTTAGCGTTTGTGCGTGAAACTAAAGCACAAAAAATAACTATTTCTTATTCTATAAACATTAAGGCAGATTAGCTGTGCGACGGATAGATGCACGACAGACCGTACAAGGCAGATGATTTGTCAGGGTTTAGAATTCTCTTTGTATAAAACACATACAGGACACATTTCATAACTTACAGATTTCTTGTAATTATATTTTTAAATTAAAAACGCTGAAGGTTTATGAGTGGCAATTCTGCAGGCTGTAATACAATATTGTGTGAGAGCTGGACTCTTAATTAAATATTAAATGGACGTGGGGGGGGGGGTAATTTTGAAAAGGAAGATGATGAACCTTCTAAGTTAGTTGATCTTCAAATATTTTAACTATTTGTGGTCTAATCAGTGGTTCAGATTTTCTTTAGGGAGGATCATGAACAAATGGAACTTTTTAAAAAAAAACAAAACACAAATACACTTCCTGGAGCAGGAACTGATTTGAGAGCCTTCCCATGTCAAATCCCACCTAACGCTGATCTATAAAGTTTTCTTCGCTTAGTACAATTGGCAGGTGCCCGCAAACACAGGTCAACAGCAGTGATCGGCCGACTGGATTTTCGGACATGTCCAAAAATGACTGGATCAATTTTGCTTCTATTATTAGACAAGCCAATCCTTTATGAATTAGCAGTGCTTAAATTCTGAAGTTATTTGCCAAGCATGTTGCTATCTACTTCTACAGTTTAAAGGCACATTCCTGCTATCTTTATTAGTACGTGATTTATATATAAAGGTAAAGCACGTGTTACAAATATATATAAATAAGTATTGTGAATGTAGATTCATCTTGGGATCAAAAAGACTGATCTTTTGCAGTACACAGGAAGACCTTTATGTTGTCTGCTACATCTATGTCCACGAATCGTACATATCAGAAATACACATAAATGTAAGAAATTCCTTTTGCACGGAGGCATGTAGAAGGTAAAGTGATTACCATTGTTGCCTTACGGCATCAGAACCTTTTGATATGATTCCGATCTGGGCACCATCTGCATTGATTTTGTTCACCCATCCTTATCTAGGCTCCCAGATGATATGGTTTTCTCCCACAGTCTAAATACATACTAGTAGGTTAATTGGCTCCTTTTAAATTTGACCATTGTGTGTGGGGTAGGATCATTCAACTCTGACCTTCATTGGGGCAGGAACTGACGTGACTCAGTCTATGTACAGCGCCACGTAACACGTATGTGCTATATAAGTTGAGGCTAGCAATTAGAAATAGTCTGTGGTATACAGATCACTTTTTGGATACAGCAAAAGTAATTTTGAAAAATGCTGACCTGCAGCACGAATGCCTTTTTGCTATCGAATGCTTTTTTTTTTTTTTTTTTTTTGTTGTTGTTGTTGTGCGGTTGGGTTTGTTTTTACAAATAAGCCTGTGTGTCTGTGTATAAAGATTTGTCGATTAGCAGGAGTGGAACATTTCATTGCCTGTGATTGGAGGAACAGATGGGGGGGGGGGGCATTCCTTACTGAATATGCTGTAGGTGCACTAGTGCTCCTACACACCCCAAAATTTTTTAAGATACTTTAAATTAGCTTTAAGGGGTAGAGATTACTCATTTAAGGAGGCTTCAGGGATAACCAGACGGCCGCTGAGAACATTAAACATCCAGTGCCGGAAATGTGCTTTTTACATGTTTTCAGGCGTGGTAGAGATCAGGTCTATAATTTTGCACCAAGCCGTAGCATACCCCCAGTCCGTGTCATATGCCCATCATCTTTGGTTTGAGATCACTGGTGAATAGCTATAGGACTTTGAAGTGACATTATTACAGCGTTCCTTTCCTCAGTCCTGCAAATAATCTAGCAAAGCAATTTGGAAGGCGACTCTTGTAGTTATTTGTAAATGTCAGCTATATAGTTTGGTTTTTTTTCATCGGTTATTAGATGGCAAAAACCATCTGTTATATCGCTGTATTGATCATCTCAAGTTGGGCTTATTTAGCATGCTGAAATACAGATCTCTTTCCAATGTCCTGCTCCGTAAATAAGAGGAGCTTGTAAGGAGCAGTATGTACAGCTAGTCGGTGGTAATAGACGGCTATAGAAAACAGGTGCAGGTACACAAAGATATAAGCATCTAACATGCAGATACTAGACACTTTGATATTATTCTATAGAATTGTCATTCTTCATTTGTGATCTCAGATTTACAATGCCAGACTAACAAAATAATCACTCATTATTATAATATACATTATAGTCTTTGCTCCGTAATATTGAGTTATCTGCTCCGTCTGTGAGACGTGCAATTTTGCACAATGCCAGAAAAGGTCAAGAGAAATCTGTCCTGAAATGTTGTGTTATTCTATGCATTTTACGGTGGGATTCGTTGGAAGTGTGCAGTATATGTATATATATATTTTATATTTATTTTACATGACGCCCTGTATTTTAAGAAGGGGATTTTTTTTCCTTGTGAGGTTACTAGTGTGTATTCTTAATATAATTTGTTAAATAAAAGTTTTGTCTTTAACCTCTCCCATTATTGTATGTGCGTTTCTTGGTTTCAGGCATGTTATCCTTACAAATAGACTAAAAATGTATGGCTTACACATTGCACTTTATTGTTATGGGTATAATTTGTTGCTGTATTAAACTTAATTCTTATCCACTCTCCTCTTTAATTATGTGTACAGAAGAGTCCTGTATTGGAGAGATGAAGTTGCTATTATGTATTACTAGTCAATCTACAATATATCATGAAATCCCCAATACAGTAACAATACTATTGTCTTACGTCTCTAGAGTCACCTACTTGGGACGAAGAGATGTTCTCCCCTCTGTAGACTGGAAGGTAGCGTTACACCCAGGCCAGACCTGCTTTTACTGTTTTACTATTAGTGTAGGCTGTATAATGGTTTAGACCTCGTAACATGTTTGGTCTTTAGTTGGTTAAGCGTTTTATACTCCGAGGTGCAGAGCTGTGGATGGTCCGTAGACTTCCTGAGAGAAGCCTTCTTCCATGTCTACTTCTCTGATCCATCACTTAACCAGAGTCCCTTTGATGTAATGAACTTAAGAACACATTTCAATATCTGGAAATGAAAACTGATCCACCGCTAGGTTTAGAAGCTCCTACTTGTGGGCACCAGAGAAGATGACCACCTTTAGGATTTGGTCACTGGATAATGTCTATTACGGAACAGCTATCTAATCTGACACATCTTTTTCTGGTGTCCTACCATAGACATTTCAGACATTCATTTTTTATGCACAGGGGCTCACTGGAGGACAAATCTGGAACCTTTTAGAGTGTGATCACAGAATAAACTCTCAAAGAATGGTCCTGGCTACGTTCCGTCCATGACATTATTACAGTTTATTTTACTTATCTCACCATAGTTTGCTAACTTTTATATAAAACTGAAGTGTTACCTTGCCAGTCTAAGTATTACCACTTGTTATGTACATCATCATCATCACCATTTATTTATATAGCGGCACTAATTCCGCAGCGCTGTACAGAGAACTCACTCACATCGGCCCCTTCCCCATTGGGGCTTACAGTCTAAATTTCCTAACATACACAGAGACAGACTAGGGTCAATTTGTTAGCAGCCAATTAGCCTACCAGTATGTGTTGGGGTTTTTTTTGTTTTGTTTTTTAGAGTGTGGGAGGAAACCGGAGCACCCGGAGGAAACCTACGCAAACACGGGGATACCATACTAACTCCTCACAGATAAGGCCATGGTCGGGAATTGAACGCATGACCCCAGTGCTGTAAGGCAGAAGTGCTAACCACTATGCCACCGTAAATATTATGCCCACTAATTGGTCTTATAGTAAAATCATCCTCTTTTCACCTATAACTGGTGTGTGTATATGTTAAATTGCCATATCATAGGTGCGAAAGGAGAACAAATTGGTAAGTAAATGACATGATTGGGAATGCAATTTATTCTCTCTAACATGACAAGACACCTGCTTGTATTAATATTTTAAACTTCAATTTACTACTCTTGAAAACGTACCTGGGCAGTGTGACACACTGGTTATTATTGTACTTCCCAGCAAGACCGTATCTGTGTGGAGTTTGCATGTTCTCCCCGTGTTTACATGGGGTTTCCTCCCACTGTCCATAAAGATAGTGGTAGGACAATTTGCTTCTGCTGGGGCAAAGAAAAATTGGCTTAGTGCGTGTTTTTAGTGAATTCAGAGTAAGCGCCTTTGGGCAGGACCTGGAAACTGCTGCATAATATGGGGGCGCTATACAAATAATTACAGAAAGCGAGTGGTTAAATACAAGCTTCACAGAAGCAATGATAAAGTTTGCCAACTCCAGAGCAAATGTTAGTGTCTTGGTTGCGCACTGGACATTTAGATCAGTGTTGGCTAACCTGTGACACTCCAGGTGTTTGGCAAAGCATGCTGGGACTTGTAGTTTCACAAAGAATAGCAGCTTATTGCTGGAAGGGTATGCTGGGACTTGTAGTTTCACAACACCTGGAGTGTCACAGGTTAGCCAACACTGGTTTAGATCATGGCAAATGCCAGTGCTGAGACAGGTTTCTTCATAGAGGCAGACTGCATTGTTCTTGTTGGAGATCATCAGTGTAGGATATGGATTTCTGCTAAGCATTTTGAGTATTATGAAGGCAACCTCACTGGATGAGAAAAAAGTAAGGGAAAGTTTTATGCAAATTTTAAGGGAAACATCCAATTTATTTCTTATAGCACATTCATACGAGTCTTCTAGGTTCCCACGTTACCACTAGTCTGTGACAGGCCCTGAATGACCGGTGGGAAAAACAAGGCCTTCATGAATGTACTAATTTGTCGATCAAAAAAGCAGTACCCTGCCCTCTGTTGCCACTCATTCTACAGATGTTTCACCGTTCAATGAAGACGCAATAGATCAATAGGAGAATCACATTAGTAACTTGTTTATTTGTTCATCATCTGCATCATTGTGTATGACCAATGTTTTATGTGTTCTAATTCCTAGTGAAATCAAGACACGGCAACAGAAGTAGAAAACCAAGTATCTTTCTTTAGGCAAAACGTGAAAAAGGATTCAGTTCATGTAATATGCTGATTTCAGGTAGCAGAATAAACAGGTATACTCCAATACACAAATATGAGCAGGTGTGATGAAGGGCAGGAATAGTCCACAGAAGCAGCCAGTTCCAAGCAATGATTCAAATGGCAAATACAGTTCAAACTGCAGGAACAAGTAGATTAAGCTACCCAATTGCCATGAGGCACGAGGCACCAGATTAGGTTAGGAAGGCCAGGATCAGGATTCCAGTTAGCCAGAGGCACAAGGCAGTCCAGGGAAGCAGACAGACTAGCGGAGTCTAGTGACCAGGCAGAGGTAAGGGCAGCAAGCGTACAAGTAGAATCCAGTAGCCAGGCAGAGGTCAGGGTCACAAGCAAACCAGCATAATCCGGTAAACAGGCAGAGTCCAGTGATCAGACAGAGGGTCACAACGAGAGATCAAAACAGCAATGAAGCAAAACTGGAACGGTATCAACAGGAGACAAGCAGCAGCCAGGTACAAACAATGACCTGCACAGAGCACAGACTGAGACAGGTATTAATCAGGTAAGTAGATTAACTCCTACAGGTAAGGTCTAAAGTTCAGGGGCAGAACAGCGGCACCTCTGGTGGAATTGAGGTACTGCTGCCACATACAAAGTATAGGTAAAGTCGTAACAGTATGGACACAATAAAGTGCAATTTTAAATGTTCCAGAAGCTAGGCACTGCCGTACAGCCCAGTCAATTGCTGAGGGATAAGCCTAGGTACACACCGGAGGTTTTTTAGCCAATCATTGGGCCAATCAGCCGATATACAACCGTTTGGTCAGATATCATGAACAGTCGTCCCAAGGTACCAATTGTCATTTCATTTGATTGGCATGTTTGATGAATCTCGTTCTAATCACCTTCCGATCATGCAGTGTCATGGTCTTTTCAGCCAATGCCGGCAATTTCTTCGGTGAAGAAATGTAGAGTGCTGTACATGGAATAATTTGTTTGCTCGTTCTGAGACTGAATATTGCATTTTAGAATCGCTGAAGTTAACGAAATTTGTTTTGACATGTAGAAATCCATAACAAGGCGGCTAATCAGTGTGACAGGAATGAAAAACTATTGTGTTGTCATTCTCTAAACGACTAGAAGACCAGATGAAAAGCGCAGATCTGAAGGTAAATTGTGTCTAGCGTGTACACATAAATCGCCCAACCGGTCGGACCTTCAGACGTATGTACAATCGTTGTAGATAACACATTGATCGGAAAATTCTCCAGTGTCTACCTTGCCTCAGTTTAAAAGAAATGTGAACATTACACTTATAAATGCTTTCAAAATTATTTTATTCTTGGTATAATCACATTGCGTTTTAACATACGGATGTTGTATTTTCACTGTATATAAACTACAAATGAGAAATGTCTCATCCCGGAGAAAAAAAAATATTGTTTTCTGAGTAAGAATATGACTCTGCATCCTTGTTATGAATTACTCTTTCTCTGCCTGTCCCCTAAATGCGGAATGTCCTGTTGAGGTTTAGCAGATTAATCGTGTAGTTCCTGGCGTTCACTTCTTTTTCTTTATGTTTTTCTAACCTCTGGTTGCTCTCAAAATGAAAACCACTTGTGGGACAGAAGAAGAGAGTCTGGATTTGTCCCTGACCTCTACAGGGTTCACCTGATGGAATATGAAGGATACACGCCACATCATTAACCCACCCAGTATTAATAAGTTTTTTATGTTGCTGGAGGAAATAAGCTTCTACTGTTGTGATTCATGCGCGTCGTCCTGAAAATAGAACGACTGACCAATCAAAATCCAGTGCTCAACAAAAGGTGTCGTCCTACTATTCCCTCTGACAGTTGCTACAGTGCGGATGGAACCTTCTCTTAGGAAGCATTGATACACATGCTGCAAGCAGAGTGTTTGACCCAAAATGACCTCAGTGCCAGATATTGATCCTATGAACGCCAATAGCATTGTAGAGCATGTCAGTAAGGGCAGTTGGAAGATGTCTGCTATAAACCTGATGCCAGAAGTGGTCCAGCCACTTGATCCCAGCGACAGCCAAATGGGGGGGATTCAATTCTCAGCGGTAATATTTTGAACACCACGGTAAGTGATTTTAATGCGGTTTTCACCCATTCTGGAGCGAGTTAACTTTACCCGTTATTCAAACCTATGTTTAATGCGCCGTTTTGTTAGCGAAAATTATCCCATCGCATACAAGTAGATGATCCATTGAAAGTAGAGGGAGGGGGAAGCAATAAAAGCTATTCAATTCTTTTTTAATGCGGCGCTGTAAACTGTCAAATCGGCAGCTTTATCTCGCACCTCTCATGGCTGTGCAAACAATTAAAAACCTAAGAAAACTATTGAAATAATGTAAAAAAAAATGGAAAAATTATGTTTATCAGTAATGTATAACATGGAAAAGGTGAAAAACGGCCGTGATTACATGTACAAACTCGCGAGGATCTTTTTGCATTTTTTAACGCAGCGTTAAGACAAATTTCCACGGAGAATTGAATTCCCCTCTATGGGGCATATTCAATTGTTGGCGTTACATTTAAAAGTAAGCGACGTGCTCACTATTACCGTCATTACGGTAATATTACGCGTATATACCGTTAGGAGCTGTGAGCTGAAATCCGGCTTAGAATTACCGTAATAACGGTAATATATTTAACGCCGCGGGCAACGACAACAATTGAATGTGCCCTTATGTGTATGGTCAAATTTGGACTGGTGATCTAAACTGCTTATTTTGAAGTTATCACCTAGGCAACTACATTATGGGGGGTATTCAATTGTTGCCGTTAACGCTCTCAAACGAGCGCTCTAAAAATATTAGCGTTAATACGGTAAGTACTCACTAAATTTCATCTCGCAGCTCCCTGAGCTGCGAGATGAAATTCAGCGAGTAAACTACCGTATTAACAGTATTTACGCGCATATTACCGTATAAACTGTAATATTTTTCGAGCGCTCGTTTTTTTTTGTTTTAGCGCGTTAAAAGCAACAATTGAATACCCCCCTATGTGTTATTTAAGCAGGTGTCCTGTGGTCTGAAAATTAGAAGATTTCATTTGGAGACAATGGGGGGGTAATTCCCTCCCGAATTAGCACGCCATTAAAGTTATTACCGTTATTACGGTAATTTTAACCCGGCTTTTTAGCTGCGAGCAAAAAGCCGGTTTTGAAACTACCATAATAATGGTAGTAATGCGCAGGCCCCGTTACTTTTACCCTTAATAGGGCCAAATGAATTCCCCCGAATGTGCTGAAAGCTCGGAGCCTTCATACGGTTTCATGATATCACAGAAAGTTTTGACAGCAGCACAGTGAGCATGCTTCTACCAGTACATAACACTCATATCCTCATTACTATTGAGGAATGAAGCCCCAGCCAGTGACTGTTGCACCCCCTTAACCTCATCCCTGATGCTCCAGGGTGCCCAATCAAAAATGAATTTAACCTTCCGCAGGTTGGTAAAACGTGGAGTTTTCCTTTATTATGAGGACCCCATGGCTCTGCTACGTAGGAGAGGTGGGTTTATTGTGGAAACAATCTTTTTGGATTTAGATATTTTTTAGTTAAGTCTCTCTGCAAGATGATATATGTCTCATCCCCCACGGACAAGTCAAACCACTGCATTGAATTGTTTTTCCATTTTTCATCACTCGGGGTAGAGTCCTGAGACTGAGTGCTTGCGGTCTCCTAGTAAACGCAAATACACGATATTGGTGGATTTACACATGGGCATAGCCAGTAATGAGACAAATGAAACTGGTGGGCCAGTTAGTTTTTCTCCTATATCAGTAGCCTTCTAGTCATTATGTAAGCGCTATGACATGTGAATTTGAGTTTAAGTAATAGTCCAAAATCTTTTTTTATTTACTTTTTTTTTTTAACAATAGTACAATGGGATGTTATTGTAACACTGAACAGTGCATTTTTACAACCTTGATATAAATGTCATGGCCTAGTTATGGGCTAGTTTGTGGTCTTTTTTAATAATGTATCAAAAAATGTAACAAAACTATTCTAGCAAATACTGTTATACCGAGAATCTGAGGCTTTATTGTTTTATACCAAAAATAGCCCAAAGGACAGGAAGCTTTGGAAACATGAAGACTGAACTCAAGCCCAGTAGCAAAGGTTCTACAAACTGATACAAGAATTCTGTTCCTCTGGTAAAGATATATTGTTCGTCGGGCTTCACACTAAACTGAACTCTCGGAGAAACTGTTTGACTCTGAATGTAGAAAGCAACACTATCTTCCCATGACCCTGACGGAGGGGAATCGCTCTCATTGCAACCTTCAGGATAAGTGCTAAAGGAAAAATAAGTCAGGGGGATTATGATGGATTTATATTAGTAAGAACCAAAAGTGTACAAGTGAATCCTATGGGGTTCGGACAGACACATCCAGAGATATCTGCATTTAATGCACTCTGAGAGAACAAGGATAGATCCTTCCCCAGACAGTGATTTCTGGGAGATAAACTAAGCAAAATTCTTTAAGCTCGTTCACATGTTTTTCGTTTGTGACCTGCTCTACTGAAAGATGGGAGAGCTGGAAGCCCACCACATGTGATATTAACCCGTAAGCTGGAGATATGCTTTTCTAGAACTGCTGCTCATTTTACGCAATGCACAGACCACTGTTGGCTAACCTGTGACACTCCAGGTGTTGTGAAACTACAAGTCCCAGCATGCTTTGCAAATATATAGCAGCTCATTGCTGGAAGGGTATGCTGGGACTTGTAGTTTCACAACACCTGGAGTGTCACAGTTTAGCCAACACTGGTTTAGATCATGGCAAATGCCAGTGCTGAGACAGGATTCTTTATAGAGGCAGACTGCTTTGTTCTTGTTGGAGATCATCAGTGTAGGATATGGATTTCTGCTAAGACCATAGCTCAAGTACAAGGACTATGTCTATCAACGTGTGACCGCCACGGGTGCAGCAAGAAGGCGCAGTATAAAAGTGGATGACAATTATTATACATGAGCAGGGTGACTGAACACCTGTCAGACGGCACATTGACCATGCCACTCACACTGTTTGCCCCTCCTTCCAATTTGCATACAATATAGTGGGCAGGGTTGGTACTGTAGCAAATAATAATACGACCTCTGTATAAAGTGTTAAGGCAGTGTTGGCTAACCTGTGACACTCCAGGTGTTGTGAAACTACAAGTCCCAGTATACTTTGCCAATATATAGCAACTTATTGCTGGAAGGGTATGCTGGGACTTGTAGTTTCACAACACCTGGAGTGTCACAGGTTAGCCAACACTGCGTTAAGGTGAAAAAAAAACATTTACGTTATTATCCATTATAATTTATAGCAGTGGGTGTATTATTCCTTATAATGCACACATTTTCTTAATGGACACTGAACCGATGACATTAGAAATCACTATTTACACAAATGTTATTTACAATAGTGCATACATATATTAACTTCACTAGTGTTTTATAATGTTATCATTTCTAATATAACATGGCAAAAAAAAATCATGTCTCCAGCTACCTATTGCAAGGGTCACGTTGATTGGAATTGGCGGTTTAGACCCAAGCACACAGGCATTTGGGGACCATTTGGTTTAAAATTATCTGGGATTGGCATTCCAATTTTGCAGCTTTATTTATAAACAGTTCATAATAATTATGTTTATTTTTCTTATGGATACTGTATTCATGGTGTTTATGGCTAGAATAAATAAAATATTTTTTTATACAAATAAACATCTCTGAAGCCTTTTCCTACCCGTATTCTATTAAGATATTGAGGATCCTGTTATTAAAATTCCTAAACCAGGACAAGGCTACACACTGAGCTTCTCTACTAAGGAAAAATGTCACTCTCTGCAGTTTAATCTTCACGTAGATAAATGTCCAAAGTTCTATATCAGTTAAATTATATTAGCAGTAATACAATAGTACCTATGTAGAGTAACAAAATATGTTGCATCCAGGCAAGTTTTGCCCTCTGCTGTTGTGAATGTACAGTACACATCCAATACAAGAGATTCTGAAGCTAGGCAGAGGCTATGAGAAGACTAGGAGGAGCTAAGAGAGGGCTGAGACTAGGATGTCCCATGGTGGGTGCAGGTAAGCTGGGAAAGGTAAGAGGGGAGCATGACAGGCAATCCCTAGGGGTTTTAGCTACAGTCCAGGTTTTATGTAAGTCACTGCAGAAGTTGGGTAGGTTTTGGTTGGTGTCCTGAGATGTGAAGTTGGCGATGCTCTGGTTACCGTGGACAAGGTCACACGGTGGAATTGGATTGCCTCCTGGATCTGTTGTGTTGATATTAGGGCCCACAAGCACAAAGATGAGCTTTTAGAACAGATAGAGATCTACACCTTTAGTAGCCGCCTTTCCCATAGAGCTTTATATGCTCACAGGTACTCAGATGCCCCCACGTCTTAGGCTCAGAGTAGTAAAAGCTCATCTAATATGGCGGTAGCGCAGATGGAACCGTGGCGCTAGCCCAGACTGGAGCGGGTAGTCAGTAGCAGGCCGAGGTCAGGGGTCCGAAGCAAAGAGGTAAATCGATATCCAAGCAGAGGTCAGGGTCACAAGCAAAACAGCGATGTCCAGGAAACAAGCCAAAAGGTCAGGGCAACAGGCAAGGTGCAGGGTACAGGCAAGGGTCACAACAATAGATCAAACAAACAGGAATCCAACAGCAGGTCAGCATAGCACAGGACTGTAAACGCTATAACTGGCAGGGAAACTAAGCCCTCCCTGCCTTAAATACAGAAGGTAACCAATCAGGGTCCTGCCCTATAACTAGCCCCAGGTGCTGCCTAATAACTTAATATAAAATTAATTAGCCTGCAGGCTGTTTTTTCTAATCTGCGCGCCGCTCTGCAGTCAGCAGTGCCGGGACGTGGCGCTGTATGAGAAAGGGTCCCGACCGTTGCCGGGGGATCCGGAAATGACGTCCAGGCTGTTGCCATGACAGCTGAGACGCTGAATGAGGAAGCGAGTCGTGAATCACCGCGGCTCGTGACAGTTGAGAAGATTCTCCAGGGTGTGTTAATGTGTTATTAAGTGGGTATTTGTCTTTTATTTGTTGAGATACGTTCAGTAACTGGCTGCCCGTGGCCTTTCACATCCAGTCTCACAGACGTGCTATTTAGTGCGGTTATGGGTTGGGATTGTATAGCATAATCAACACTACCTTAGTCTAGAGTTCCTGCATTCCATACAGTCATACTGTAATACCCAGCAACCGCTCACATTGTACTAGTTACTGAGTAAATGGGTGGCCTATGAAAACCAAGCTGGAAACATTACAAAATGCCCTTAATCTGTACAGTAACTCCAGTCTAATACAGTCTAATGACGACCTCTGTACTTTGCAGATCTAACCTTTTATTTGATGTGAAAGTGAGGTTGATATCCGAATGGGTTTGGTGAAAGCAGTGGTGGGTACTGTGCGTTTCAAAGTGTGGACTCAGCCCTGGGGGCTTGTAAGAGTCTATGTTTGGGTTTAAGCTGCAAGTCAACTTTGAGCATCAAATTTTGACTGAGGCCCAAACAGACCGTCTTAAGCAGAGTGGCCGCCAGTTCAGTGTGGTCATTTGTACCTAAGTTCCAAGCAATGCTTTTAAACAGGGGAAGGAAGGCCAATGAAGGCCCAGTAGTTGGGAGAGAAGTATCAGATTGAGCTGCAGAGTGAAGTTAGAGCTATATATTGATACTGTAACCTGCATATGAGGCAAATGTGAGCGCATGGGCACTTGCCCAGATAGACACTGCTTTTACCTTTCCCTTAAATGAAGTTGTGTTTGAGACCAATGTGAATTATGGACTGTGGACTTGAAGTGGAATCTTTAGTGGACCGGGTAGGGAGGAGGGGGGGGGGGGGAGTCCATCCCCTTTGCAGAGAGCTCTTAGGAGATGCACTCCAACCTACAAGAGGACTAGGTGATCAATACTGTGAAGTGTAACGAGACAACCGGTTCTGTGATTTAAAAATATTTTATTATGAAATAAAACTTACTTGCTGCAAATAATTGATCTGTTTTAGAGAAGAGAAAGGCAACAGATTGAGTTTCAATAAAACTTTCTTGTTTGTTCATTTAAATTATTAGATGGCCTGGTGCCCGTGTATTTAGTCACTGGTAACTAGAGATGGTCACTGACCCCCGTGTTTTGGTTTTGTATTTGGTTTTGGATCTGGATTATCGTCGTGTTTGGGTTTTGCAAAACCGCCATTGCGTGTTTTGGTTTTGGTTTTGTTTGGTTTTGTTTTGCTATTTTGTTGGAAAATCAATGTTTTTGGGCATAAAATAACCAAATTTAGTGCTCCACCTGTTTCTTGGATAAGTAATGTAATTGTAAAGCTAATAAATTATCCAAAAAACAGTTTAATGCCTGGTAGGTAGGCCTTATCATTAATTCTACACACAAACCAGACTGTCTTCCCCTCCATCTATGCATATTGGCAATGCAGCCATCGTCTTTGGGTGTACATTACACCCTACACTTATAGTTAAATATCTAAAGAAATGGACAAAGGCAGTTTGGTTTCTGCCTCTATAGAACCCCCCCCCCCCCCCCCCCCCGCCCTCCACTTGTAGTTGAATAGAAAAAAAGCAGCCTGGATAGACTGAACAATATAAAAAATAAATGCACCAAGGCAGTTTGGTATCTGTCTGCATCAGACACCCCCCCCCCCTTCCCATCCACCTGTATTAAAATAGAAAAGAAGCAGCCTGCATAGACTGTAGAATTAGAATATTTAAAAAAATGGACAAAGGCAGTTTGGTATCTGTCTGCATCGTAATCATCCATATCATCATTAGTGCCCTCCTTGCCTACACAAATCTCCCCTCATCCTCTTCTAATTCCAAAGTGGCATCCTCAATTTGTGTATCACCGGCTACACTCGGGCTGTTCAGGCACACATCAGCAGAACTGCTGAAAGGGCCCTTCTTTATGTGTACATTATCAGAATGCTCACAATTAGACATCCCACTGTTGGATGGACTCTCCACAGGGATTGGTGTCATTTCTGATTCAGAGCAAACATTATCCTCTAATGCCTTACTGTGATCTTGCAGCTTGGCTTTGACGCGTAACAGTAGTTGTGCACCACTTGTAGGCTCGGTAACTTTTTGGGATCTGCCACTAATAGACAAAGGTGAAGTCCTCATTCTCTCTTTGCCACTGCGTGTGTAGAATGGCATGTTGGCAATTTTTTTTTTATCGGCAGTTAACTTTTCCTCAGTTACACTTCTTTTTCGCTTCAACACAGTTAAAAAATTTTGGGTGTGTGTTTTTTGGACTGATTTCGAAACACTGTTTGACATCGCCTTGCCCAGATGACGTACTGGGAACACTACCATCAGGACTGGTGACAGAACCTGGTTGCTCATTCTGATCATATGTAGACTGCTTTGAATCCATTCTGAGCCCAAAGCCACTGGGGAGTGCTAAAAATTATTTGGTAGATACTGCTGACAGATAGTAATTTTGACAGCCAGAAATATTTAGGCAAAATAATGGGGGACACCCAAAAAGCACTTTGAGTGCCAAATATTGAAAAAAAAACAAAACTCCTCTATCTTCCTCTCTTCTCTGGTAATTTTTGTTAGCACAATTGGAATCAGAACATTGTATTCTCTGTCCCTGCTCTAATCAGCCTGTGACTACACCCTGCTCTCTCCCTCTGTCAAATGGCAATGGATTGCTCTGGAGGCGTGTATTTATAATCTTCAAGTATCGCGAGAACCGAGCCACGAGATCCGATACTCGGTACTCGGATACCCAAAGTTCGGGTGGGTTCGGTTCTCGGGGAACCGAGCACGCCCATCTCTACTGGTAACTACACCTGCTGCATCTACACTACACCTATTATATTGTTATTAAACTTGTATGTGGGAAACCTGTGTGCTGGATTAATCCACAGGACCCTGAGGGGGAAGAGAGACTTAACCGAAGAGTACACAAGGTAGGCGTTAGGAATAACTACCACCCCACGGGCAAACTGAGTCCAATACCGGTCTTATTACTGTCGCTAACAAAGCAGTAGTGATGTTGTAAGGGAACTGGGCATTCAGCCTCGTTGGACCTCATATGTAATTTGGCAACCCTGGTGAAGGACAAAAATGAACACTGATCCTGTTGCTTTATGCTCAGGACAAGAATCAGGACCAGACGGTTTTTGCTCCCTGTCCATACTATATAGTTTGTTTCACTTTCTGTATGTAAATGTCGACACATACATGCTGTCTACACTTTGAAAATGTAGACATTGTGTTTGCCGACAGTAGTAATGTGGAAAGTTACAATGTCTGCATTAAACGAGCGATGCCGGCGGACAAAAGAGTTATAACACATAAATAAAAGCCCGCAAGCCACCAGCACACAAAGGGTTAAAAAAAACCCCCTTAAACGTAAATGCTATTTAATTTAATGTTGGGGCTGGTTGGAGGGAAATAGATCTATTTAGCAAATGTGAATATTAGTATATTAATGTTGGGGGTGGAGGGACGCCTTATTCTAAAACTTGTGTGCTACTGATTTAACACTGGGGCTAGTTGTAGCTTTCTAAATCTCATGTACCCATTTTTTTTCCAAATAGGGCCTTCAACATTCCAGGATCCAGACAAACAGCAAATGAGTTAAAGTAACCAGTAGCCACAAGTAGTGAAAGTGACAAGAACAGGTAGGAGAGAGCAGGACAGTCTGCCTACTATCCTGAATCCAGAGGGACAGTCCCGAATTTGGGTGACCGTTTCGCTTAGGACAGTTAGGAGGTATGTCCCGCTTCACTGTGTACTACTCGTGAAGGCAAAACTGTGTGCACCTAACAGTAGTGCACACAGTATTGCCTGTGTATTTGTCTAAAATGATAACCATGCTACATCATAGGGGGTTACCCTATCTAAAGTGCCCAGGCCCCCCTTAATCCAGCTCTGGGCATAAAAATATATATATATGGATTAAGCAACACTAAAATAGCCTCTTTTTATATAGATAAATATATATATTGTACCAAAAACCACCCTTTAAGGATAGGCCACTACTTATGGGCCAGTGCTGGCGTGCTTGCCCCCGGGCTATAGTCTGCCAGCCCTCCCTGGTGCTGGTACTAGCAGAAAAAAGGGGACAAAAAGTGTGGTGTAAAGCATATCCCCCCCCCCCCCCCCCCCGATTTTACTAGAACCAGCACTAGGCTTTGCCAGCCAGGGGTCCCCCTGCCATAAGGACAAACAGCCTGAGGCTGGTCAGCATGGTGCTGGATTCCCTAGGGAGATGGGTTCAGCAAAAAAAGTGACCTGGTGCTGAAAGCACTAGGGCTCTGCCCATTCCCGGGCGAGGTGGGCGTGGGGTAATGACATTGCTTTTAACGTTTAAATACCTTTTTGTGTTGGTGAACTACAGGTCCCAGCAAGCCCAGACTGTCATTAACAGTCTGGGCATTCTGACACTTGTAGTACTACAAGAACAAGCATTCCCATGACAATCAGGGCAGCGTGTAGAAAGCATGAATGTGTCAACATTTACCCTGTCACCATTTTGGTGTCGACATGTCTACCACCAGTGGTAGGGGGCCCTCAAGCACACCTTAGGCCACTTTGCCAATTTCGGCACTAATATCATTGCTTGTTTGGCCAGCATAAATTGTTCTGCACTTAATGTATCTGTATATTTACATATATCAGTGATAATTGTCATATTGTTTGCACCGCAGAGCTAAAATTAAATTTCAGCTTTAGAAAGCAACATTGACACCATGGGAATATTATTATTATTATTATGAAGAAACGTAAAACACTTGGATGGCAAACAATAACCCTTGAATAAAATATTAAGAACCATTAAATATATAAGTAATGTTTTAGTATTTGCTCCATTGCTGACATCAGTGGTAGAACGGTGGTTGATAATTAAGCCACAAGCTTCACTAACTAAGTGTTGTAAATACTGAAATACATGGAGAAATCAAACACAAAAATGTGAGACATGGTATAAAACAAACCAATGTA
Source organism: Mixophyes fleayi (assembly GCF_038048845.1). Lineage (NCBI taxonomy): Eukaryota > Metazoa > Chordata > Amphibia > Anura > Limnodynastidae > Mixophyes > Mixophyes fleayi. The sequence goes on from NC_134410.1 coordinate 106,945,723, forward strand.
TACAAGTGTTAGAGTCCTTTTATATAAGAGTCTTGGAACAAATTATAAAAAGAGAGAAGTTTCAATACATTTGTCTCAATTTAAATAGTAAATATTACGCTCACATTAGAAAGAAGCATATACCTCTGGTTTACGCACATGAAGTCCTGATTTTCACATAAGTCCCTAAGGTATATTTACTGAAATGCGGGTTTGAAAAGGTGGAGATGTTGCCCCAAGCAACCAGATTCTAGAGTCATTTATTTAGTACATTCTACAAAATGGCAGATAGAATCTGATTGGTTGCTATAGGAAACCAATGTAAATTAGGGAATTTAGACTGTAAGCTCCAATGGGGCAGGGACTGATGTGAATGAGTTCTCTGTACAGCGCGGCGGAATTAGTGGCGCTATGTAAATAACTGATGATGATACTGACGGCCTATTTTGTCCTGACTTTCCAATCAGAATGTTGTCATATATATACAGCAATCACATCAGAGCCCTGGGAGTCCTTGCATGGAGCAACAACCTACCAATAATGCCCCATTGGTTGGGAACAACTGCTGTTAGGATTCTGTAATTAAAAACAACAATACAAGAAGGTGGATTTGTCTTTTAAGGAGCGTATTATCATACTCCCCAACATTTTACCTATATGCCTCTGGCAGGGGCAGATTGGGAACTTAAAGTGGCCCTGGAATTTTTTTCAAAGTGGCCTCATGTAGACGGGGCCAAAACTGTAGGTGGGGTCAACACAAAGTAGGCAATGTTACCATACCCTTAGACACAACATTGGTAAGCCAGGGCAATGACTGAGATGGTGACAACAGAATAGGTATTACAGTGGTATAAGTTCCACCACAATACTTGCTAAATTTGCTTCCCCATGCAAAGGCAATCTCTCCACTGCCAGGGGTTACTGCCAGCGATCATACTGCTATTACTGGCATGAACCCCTGCCAGTGGAGAGATTGCCTTTGCGTTGAGAAACCTTTGAAGTGAGAAAAGCTCTATAGAATTATTAATGGACGTTCATCCTTTAATAAATCCGTCCCTCCAGTGCATGCAAAATCTTCATTGAGGAATCTCTGAGAAGCAGTGTCTCAAAGCCCCATTAGCGCATGCACTAATGATGAATAAGACCCATAATGTAACAAAAGTTTATTCAAACACTTAGCACAAATTGTCACAGTCAGAAACCAGGCACTTACCTGTCATCCTTAGGTTCAATTATAGCGTTGGACATAGTTGTGCTTCTGTTCGTCCACGTCACTTCTGATCTGCAGCCATCAGCAGTGGCTCTGCTGCCACATTGCCTTACAGAAGAGGAGGAAGGAAAGGCGTAATGAGGCCTGTGGATTGTGGGGGCAGATGGGAGAAAAAGTTAGGTAGATGTGAGGAGCAGGAGGAGCAGGCCGCGGCACTTCTTCAGATGAGGCCACTCACGGAGGTCGACGTGGGGGAGGGAATGCACATGTGCACAGAGCCTGGGCCTTTACGAATGGCCGCGCTGACTCTGCAAGGGAACAGGCAGAGCAGCTTGGGGCCGACCCTGTCCAGCTTCTTTGTCAAATAATTGGCACTGGTCCTGCAGCCCAAGCAGCCTCATGACGTCATGGGGGGCCCATCGGCCTACCGGGAAAACTCCCGGTGAGGTCTACGGCCAAACCGCCCCTGCCCTCTGGACAGTCCATGGCTACATCATGTCTGGGGCATGCCATGTTCCCTGGGGGCTTGCCTAGCACATCAGATGTGACAGGTCACCTAAAGACCCCTCCCTTCCCCTAAACACACCCTTGCATTGCAGCTTAAATCAGTGGCAGGTGTGCACAGAAACTACCCACCTCTGTTGTACACAGCAGGCGCTGAGTGATACTCATCTCACCACAGTCCTGGCAGGAGGGACTTTTCCGCCTCAATGTGATGTATGTGTTATCCATTATAACACATGCATTTTTATAATGAATACTGATCACGTCATTGATCAAAAATTTAATTTTTTAAAATGGATTCTTTTGACCTACAACATGGCTCTGGGTGCGACATATTTTGTCCCTGCAGACTTTTTGTGCAGATGGCATTTATTATAAAAAACACTACCTTAACCCCTTCATGTGACCAGAACAGTTCAGTTATGTGTTGCTGCTTAAACTGAGAATAGTGTTTCAAATACTTTGTGCACCCTACTGAATTTCACATTGTTTAATAGGGCTTAGTTTTCTTCTCAAATTAGCTTTTTATTTTACTGTACAGATGTGTTTTTTTCAGGGAAAGTCCACGATGTGTAGACAGTTTCTATGTAAGAGCAAACTATTTAACAAAAATTTCAATTCACCTTAGTTCTCTTACATTTTGGTTGTTTTGTGGAGGACATTCAATTCGCCGCGTGATACATATTTACCTTTACTATGCATAGGCAAACTAGTGCCTGGAAACCCCCCTCCAAGCCTGGTGCACTGTATAATTAAGGTGGAATGGACCCTGCCCCCGCTTCACACAGCTCTGTTTGAAAAGGGAGAGCTGCGTGCCCCTAACAGTAGTGCAGGCAGCATTGCCCATGTATATTATAGGGATAGGAAGAGTTGGAGAGCAGCCAAGCACTGTCTAATATTATAGCCACGCCCCCATGCATGCTGGTCACGCCCACTGGTGGCGTGAAACCCCCCCTCTACAAATCCTGCGTTTGCCCCTGCTATGGTAATTCTCTGCTGAAAAATCAGCAGCAAGTTCTTGTCAAAATCAAGCGGGATGTTCTGAGGAACAGTCATCGCGGCTAATTGAATCCCCCCTTAGAATCTTCCCCTTGGTTTTAAAACGTCACACATCGCTGACAGTTTAGTGCTCCAAACCTTCACATTTACTATAGGGCTGTTTGAGGCAGGGATGTTAAATGACTGGTGATGTGTGGCGGATGGAAAACCGCTAAACTGCCGGGGGTTTGGTCAAAACCGCCAGAAAAAAAAGACTGTTTTTTTGTATCTGCTTCTGATTGGGCAGCACGGTGGATAAGTGGTTAGCACTTCTGCCTCACAGCGCTGGGGTCATGAGTTCAATTCCTGACCATGGCCTTATCTGTGTGGAGTTTGTATGTTCTCGCCGTGTTTGCGTGGGTTTCCTCCGGGTGCTCCGGTTTCCCCCCACACTCCAAAAACATATGAGTAGGTTGATTGGCTGCTGTAAAATTGACCCTAGTCTCTCTATTCCTATCGCTCTGTCTGTCTGTGTGGATGTTAGGGGATTTAGACTGTAAGCTCCAATGGGGCAGGGACTGATGTGAATGAGTTCTCTGTACAGCGCTGCGGAATCAGTGGCGCTATAAAAATAAATGGTGATGATGATGATGATGATGGCTTGATAGGTCAAACATGCTGTTTGTGCTTTCTTGCCATTCAGAACATACAAGGAGACATTGACTTATTCATTATGGAGCAATCATTATTTATTAACTAAGCAAAAATTAATTTCTTCTAAGTAACTTTTGGGTATAAATTCTATTTTTCATTATCTTAAGGGGGCAATATTATTATATTATGGGGGCACTGTGTAGTGTCACGTAAGTGTATCATCAATAATTATAGCCCCGTTAGCAATCAAATAATATTGCCCGGTTAATATAATTATATATAAATTTTTCCCTATAATGTAATACAATAATATTGCCCCCATTATATAAACAAAAATTTAATTTTCAGCATCAGTTAATTATAAATGAGGTTTGCCCTTTAATCAATAAATAATCATTGCCCCCATAATTTATGTGTCAACGGTGCCTCCTCCTTTTCTGAATGGCAATGTAGCTCAAACAGGATGCAGTCTGAGCAATCTCCCCTCTCACAACCACCTCTTTTTTTCTGGCTGTGTTTCTGGTGGTTTTCCCGGCCGGAGTCTCAAACAGCAGCTTAGTAAATCTGGCTGCTTGTATTGTCATAATGTTAAAAATTTATGGCGCTTTCCAAAGTGGTGGTTTGTTTAAACTGTGGTTTTCAGGCTATTAACTGGCGGTTAAGCTTTTAGTTCTGCAGTCACTGTGATGAGCACTGCTAAACAATATAATGAAGATGGGAATGCAGGGAGGGCAAACACAGGGGCAATGTTTAAGTTGAAAGTTGAATACTTTTTTCTGCAATTCACCAAAATACAGGGGGAAGAAACCTTATCCGAAAACTCTAGTCTGCAAGCAGTCCTGCTAATAGAACATCATAGTTTACAGATTAAGGTTATTTCTGAGCTTTTTGGGGATCTTCACACTCTCCACTGTTGCTTAAGCAAGTTCTCCTCCTACCACCGCTGCCCCATTCTTATATGGACGCTAGGTGGGAGGAATTCAATTGCCGGCGATGTAGCACGCTGACATTATGTCGTGCACGTCGCCAGCAATAGAGGTCATGAGGCAAATCTCCGCCGGGAGAAAAAGTGGAGATGTTGCCTATAACAATCAATCAGATTCTAATTATCATTTACTTAGTACATTCTACAAAATGACAGCTGGAGTCTGATTGGTTGCTATAGGCAACATCTCCACTTTTTCAAACCCGCAGCTTGATAAATTTACCCCTAAGTGGATGTGCTCATCCTATAACAGATAGATAAACTGTCAAGAAAAAGTGTCTCCCAGTGCTGAAGGGGAACTCAGATCAGTAGAGATAGTCACTGATCACTAAGCTTAATACTGCAAAAGTTCTATTATGTTTAATTTTTTTCTCTCTGAAGTAATAATGTTAAAGGTTTTTCAGAGCTGAGCTGTTGCAACTTTTCAAATCGTTTTGTTGGAGTTACTTTATTATGAGTTTAAGGAATGATGCTAATTCTTAAGTGCAATGCGTGCCAATGGATTGTTAAATAATGTAATAGATTTATCATTATGCTCCTAAATTTAAACCAGGTCCTACTATTACTGCACCACAGTATCTTAATATGTCTATGTGCAACGTGTATTGTTGTATTGTCTAATGAGTGTGTGAACTTGCATTTCCTTCTCCTTTCTCCCTGGACATAATAAAGTTCATGAACACTGCACTGCACAGGACAGTCTGATCCCCCTTAGGAGCACTCAGCTAATCTGGCAGAGTAAACTGGAGGTCAGGAGGTTGGCAATAATTCCTGTCAGTGGAGAATTCAGCAGAGGCCAATTTCTTTCTTAACCCCAAAGGTTCCTCCAGAGGGTACCGCTCCACCGCCCAATCACCTGAGAGCATAGGAATCTGAGATACAAGAAATACCATTCAGGCGTTTTACTCATTCACTGCTGAACAGATCTGTGAGACCAACACATAATTATAAAAGCATACAAAGCAGCACAGAATGAAACCTTTACAAAGAACCAAAGACATTAATTACCAATATTTTAAATAATTTCCGGGGACACTTTACAGCTGCTAGATGCATTATACGCAATTCGTCTTTATGGACCTTGATGCAATCCCCATAATAATATGTCTGAACCTGGATATGATGTCATTTTTTTAACATTTCAAATTCCCTACTTGCTGTAAATAAATATTAACTTTAAAAATGACAGTATCAATAGATGGTGAGAATTGCATTTAGTATAGATAGTAAAATAAATTTTAGCATAAAATTGTTCAGTATATAAACATTTCCAGGGACAGACCTTTCAATGTTGAGACTGTGAATTGGCTACTATGCAAAGAAAAAAACGTAGGTTTACTAAAATAAGTGCTGTAATGTAATGCACTAAAAATAATCACACATATTGCATTTCTAATAATATGTATTGCAAAATTGATTTACTAAGAGCTGCCCAGTTAAGGTCTTTGTCCTTTCCCCTTGCTCCTGTTCCTGCCCTTAAACTCACTGAACCCCTGGGCTACTGAAAGGGGAAGGGGGAGGGGGGGGGGGGGTTAGTGCAGTATGTGACCAAAATTACAAACAGGTTCTGACTTTAATCTTATGACTGATTATCTCCTATATGTCTAATAAAAAAAATAGAAATACAATTTTTTTGTATCTCAAGTTCATCCTCTGTACATAGCCTAGGCAATATGTTAAAAAAAATCCTTAGCTATTTCAGATGTTTAAATGATATGTCCACCTTTAGGGCTTTTGTTGACATTTAAATGTAAAAGATCCATTATGTTATTTTTTTCACTTAAACCATACTTGCCAACTCTCCCGGAATGTCCGGGAGACTCCTGGACTCCCGGGAGAGCAGGTAATTCTCCCACATCCTGCCCACTTCCTAGTGAAGTGAGCAGGATGTGAGTCTCAATGACGCGATTCGTGGGGAATCTCGTAATTTTGGCTCCGCCCCCCACAAAATGTTGCTTTCAATGTGGGGGGTGGGGCCAAAGTGACACGATTTACTAGAATGGCCCAGCCAATCACCTGACTTGACTCCAATTGAAAATCTATGGAAAGAACTAAAGATAAGAGTTAAGCCCACGGAACCAAGATTTGAAGACTATTTACGTTGAAGAATGGGCCAAAATCACACCTGAGCAATGCATGCGACTAGTTTCTCCACACAAGAGGCGTCTTGAAACTGTCATTATCAACAAAGTCTTTTGTACAAAGTATTAAATAAATTTCAGGAAGCGTGTTCCATACTTTTTCCCTGTGTCATTTCACATTATTACACAAACTTAAATTATAGACATCTATGGTTTGAATTTTTTGCATGTGTGGATTGCAAGGGTTATTGCTGACATTTGGTGTAAATTTCATTACAATAGCCACATGTTGATATGTTCAATACTTATTTCACCCGCTGTACATATCAATCAGCCACAATATGAAAACCACTGACAAGTGAAATGAATAGCATTGATTATCTCGTCACAATAGCACTTGTCAAGAGGTGGGATGTATTAGGCTGTAATTGAAATTGATGTGTTGGAAGCAGGAAAAATGGACAAGTGTAAGGATCTGAGCCACTTTGACAAGGGCCAAATTGTGATGGCTAGATGACTGAGTTAGAGCATCTTCAAAATGGCAGGTTTTGTGTGGTGTTCCCGGTATGCAGTGGTTTGTACCTATCAAAAGTGGTCCAATTAAGGACAACCGGTAAACCGCTGACAGGATAATGGGAGCCCAAGGCTCAATGATGCCTGTGTGAAGCGAAGGTTAGCCTGTCTGGTCCAATCCCACAGAAGAGCTACTGTAGCACAAATTGCTGAAAAAGTTAATGCTGGCTATGATAGAAAGGTATAAGAGCAGAAAGTGCATCTCAGATTTCTGTATATGGGGCTGCATAGCGTGCACTGTGGGAAGAAGGCAAGCGGAGGCAGTGTGATACTCTGGGCAATGTTCTGCTGGGAACCTTAGGTCTTGGCCTTCAGGTGGAAGTTACTTTGACACATGCAAGCTATCAAAATATTGTTGCAGACTAAGAACACCCCTTCATGTCAACAGTTTTCCCTGATGACAGTGGCCTCTTTCAGAGGGATAATGTCACACTGCAAAAATTGTTCAGGAATGGTATGAGGAATATGAAAAGAGTTCAAAGTGATGACTTGGCCTCCAAATTCCCCAGATCTCAATTTGATTGAGCATCTGTAGGATGTGCTGGAAAAACAAGTCAGAGCCATGAAGAACCCACTTTGCAACTTGCATGACTTAACATATCTGTTGCTAACTTCTTGGTGCCAGATACCAGAGGACATCTTCAGAGGTCTTGTGGAGTCCATGCCTCGACAGGTCACAGGTGGTTCTAATTGAGCTGTCTCCCAGCATTGTTATGCCGGAGCTGTCTCCCGGCACTGATCAGCCCGAGCGGTCTCCCGGAACTGTTCAGCCCGAGCTGTCTCCCGGAACTGTTCAGCCTGAGCTGTCTCCCGGCACTGTTCAGCCCGAGCTGTCTCCTGGCAATGTTCAGCCCGAGCTGTCTCCTGGCAATGTTCGACCCGAGCTGTCTCCTGGCGCTGTTCGACCCGAGCTGTCTCCTGGCACTGCTCGGTCCGAGCTATCTCATAGCACTCTTTGGTCGGTGGAGCCTCATAGCACTGTTCGATCAGTGGAGTCTCATAGCGCTGATCGGTCAGAGATGATTTGTGTTACTGCTAGTCGAAGTTCAGGTGTGAAGTTGTTGGACCGAAGGTGTTTCAAGTGCAGACAGCTTGAACACCTTAAAGTCAAGTGCACCAGTCCCCAGAGACACAATTATAAAGAGGTCCACTGTGAGCAGGTCCGGCTGGACATGCTGGAAACTGCGTCACTGTTTGGAAGCCCAGTATTAAAGGATGTGCCAGGGAACTCACAGTATGTGGATTTCGATCATGGGGAGCTGCTATCCTGAAATGCTATCCTGGGGGTCACTGCAGGACTACCACAAAGGTCTCATAATTCAGGCAAGACTGGACAGACAAAAAGAAATCTGGCTGGTGACATCATGGATGAGTCATTCCCGTCTGTTGCCAGGGTATAGACTGGTCTGATTATCCAGAGTTGTTGTATTTGACAAACTTTGCACGAGACCAGAAGAATGATGAGGCTTTGCAACATGTGTTTAAATAATGTTGGTGTTATTGTGGAGCTTGTTAACTCGGCAGGCTGGTATGCCATCCTATGTTATTAAAGAAAATGTATTGTTTTGGTTTGTTTCTGGAAAGGGGTGGAAGGTAGAACAACTGGTAGTTCCAAAGGTTCATGTACCTTTTGTGTTGGGAGCGGCACACACTCAGGTAGATGGCGGGGAAGGGAGAATAAAGGAACAGGTTCTACACAGGTTATACTAGCCCGTAGTCTAGCTAGCCGTGAAGAGGTTCTGTAGGATTTGTGCGGTGTGCCAGAAAACTTACCCCAGAGTCACACTACAACCACCATTAGAAAGAGCTCATAAGTGTCCTGTTAGAAAATTGAGGGGCTATGATTGGAAAGAGAACAGGCTGTTTCAGAAAAGGGTTCTCGGGTATCGAGAAGAATAAAGGAGCCTCAGTACATGCCCTGATAGACATTTTTGAAAGGATACTTGAGGTGGTAAAGGAAATTCTCTTTCACAGAGATTTGGTGTCCGTGTCACCAAGGTTGTTGACGCTAAGGGGAAGGGTATGTGGAAAAGAGGCCTATTTGCCACACTAATCCTGCATAGGGACAGGAGAGGTCATGTCAAATCTGTAGGGGAAAGCTGCTTACAGGTTTAAGCTCTTACAGAAACCTAGGTTTAATACACACGTGTGAATAGGGCCTAATGTGGTAATTAGAAGAAAAAGAGCTTTTTGTTTTTAAGCCTATCTTTCCAGTTGTAAGAGGTGACTGATGCTGGAAGAGCTGGCCGGTGTTTAGAGAGCTGGTCTCTATGATAGTTAGCATTAGGGTCACCAGGAGGTGTAGGCAACTCGGTATTCTTTACTGGTGTCATCCTGACAAGACTGCATGCTGTTATTTTGATGAAAACAATAAAGCACCAATTGAATTAAAACAATAAATTGTGTATGAATCGCCCAAGGGTGTTAGTGTCGCAAGGTGTCAGAAGTTTTACTATATATGTGTGTATATATATATATATATATATATATATATATATATATATATATATACACATACATACATATACACCCCTACAGTGAATATTAGAAGCCACCAAGGCCACAGGCTGAGTGCCTTTATACAGGATACATAAGTTCACAGTGATTTTACATATTCTTATATTTCACATTGTCGAGTGTATTATTCCTTAGAATATACCCATGTTATTAAAAGAAAAACTCACAAGTGACCATAACATGTCATAGACTGACATGGACAGAGAACATAAGAACATAAGAGGTTCTGCAAAATATTTTACCATCAAATTTAGCATACTTTGCTAGGGGAACTTAACAATTAGTGCCTCAGGTCTTACCCCAACCACACCACACAGCAGGATTAATTTTCGTGGTCATCCCAACTCAATCATTGACTATAGATTCTACTAAATGTGAATTTACAAATACACTTACAGTATGGTGAACACAAAGACTTTATCACCTGAACATCGCACCTCTTCGAAACAGCAAAACTCGATTTGTGCGTAATTCTGTTATGGTTTTGCGCATCTCTAGATACAGACATACTGTCATTAACACACACAAGCACACTGACAGACTTACACTGACACTGCAACACTTGCATTAACACTAACACACTAACATTCACACATACAGAGCTCACATTAATCACTTTTCCGATGCCAATCACAGCTGTACAGGAATTTAAGGAGGTGAGTGGTAGGCTGGTCAGTTATTAGGAAGTCATATTACTTCCTATTTACTGAGTAGGTCGTATCCCTGGTCCCAATTACAGCCACAATAGACGTGAGACAGCTTTCACAGCAAACAGTACAACTCTAGTTATTCTATCATAATAATTCCCAGTTTAAAATCACATCATGAAAATATATCTGAAATATTATAATCTCTACTATAAAATATACGGATATTAGATGCACAAGGTTACCATCGGCCTCGAATCTTTATATTTCACAGTAGGGTATGTACTATCTTTTACAATACATGAGTAATAATTTTGTTACCTTTAAATAAATTAATATATTTTGTTCTAACAATTTTTTTTTATGTTTTATCATGTATGCCTTTTTTAAAGAAAAGAAAGAACACGGAAATTCCTTAATTCGCCAATGCGACAAGCAAGCGGCAAAAGAAGTGTCATTGAGGTACTGTCATCGTCTGGACAGTCTCTTATTGGATGCGCTGTCCCAGCTTGACTGTAATGGTAAATTGCTCCGATAAGTCATCTGTTATCCGCCTAGCTTATACGCTGTCACATTCACAGTTGAGGCTTTGCAAAGACATCCTGTTTTCTGAATAGACCCCATCCCCATCCTTATACACTGACACATTGTGAACTGAAACATGGGCAGAAAGCTCTTAATCATGCTCATACTACTTGTTAGTAAGTTTAGTTGCTGTCATTGACAGTGTCTGTCGTTCAACTGCGTTTGTCTGTGTGGGAGAGAGTTTTAGGGGTAGATTTACTAAACTGCGGGTTTGAAAAAGTAGAAATGTTGCCTTTAGCAACCAATCAGATTCTAGATGTCATTTTGTAGAATGTACTAAATAGATGAAAGATAGAATCTGATTGGTTGCTATAGGCAACATCTACATTTTCTCAAACCCGCAGTTTAGTAAATATACCACTAGTTGTCTTTAGTCACTAATATGTTTACTATAAAAACAAAGAAAACCATTAAGGTTCAAGGTATTATTTGCTTTGGAAATATATTATCTTACATATATGCCGCTGATAAAAATACATTTTACAGATGCTAACTTATACATACTTGTATGTACATAGATAGGTAGAAGTGTGACTGGAGGGCAATACATAATGTTTCATGAGCAACGATGATTATTTTTTAGACTTATTGGCAAATTACATCCTTCGTGATTGTGTCAGTTCATCCCTTTTCCCTGCTAATCTTTCCAAAATTACCTCTGGCCACATGAAACCAGTTAAGGTAATTGAGTTGGGTTGTATAGAGGTGCTGGCTGATATTCACTTGTTTTTTTTTCCCAGAGACAAGAAAAAACTCAAACGTAGCAGAGGCATGTTCTAATCTTCTGCAAGCATCAAAGTTTCAACGTTTTGTGTTATTTTTTTTCTTTCCTCTTTCAAGATTTTAAGAGAAAACATTTCCCCAATTGCCCAGAGTTTTATTAGTCATTAACCTCTGCACTGTCAAAGCACCAAAATAAGGAACCAGTGGGTTCCAGTGCCCTCTGGCAACAAATGGGTTAAGTTTGTTATAACACTTGCTTCCTGCCACTGTCTTATTGGGACTACTATATTAAGATTTCATGCTGTCAGAGCTTAGTTAAAAGGCGCAAAACTTTTCTGAAATTAGACAGTTCCCAAGTAATGGTACTGATGGATATCACTAAATTCTCACTTTGCAAGTATCTTTGCTTCACCTTTTATTATAGAATTAATTTTATATATACACAGATATTTTTCGTTTTAGCTCTTGCAAATTTTTATTCTGCAAAAATGGGATCCACAGCAGGATATGAAACATGGATATAAAAAAAAAAACCTTACTTGGTATATGGATGCAAATCTTGGTGCAGAAGTGAGGATAAGACAAACACAATTAAAAAAAAAAGACATCAATCTTTAACACTGGGCGACCCTGGAGGATTCTGGGAATGGAACATTCAGAGTCAAACAGGTTGGTCTCCTGCAAAAGCATTCTTGTAATGTTAGCGTTTTAGGCGGAAGTGGAAATTGAGGCAAGTCATTACCTTGTAATGAAAATAAGAAAGTATGAACATAGATTTTGTGCTATTAAGTTGAATTTAGCGCTTTATATATAGTTGTTTTAGGACTTCTACTAATAATAACAGCTTGATAGAGCATGAAAATCAACAGTATGAGAAAAATCCTGGTTATACACAATCCATCATGTGCCACAGACTATATGAATGTAAATTCTATAAATTATGTCTAACAATTATAATTGTATACTGTTTTGATTCAACTCCTCATTAATAGTGTGTGGGTGTATATACATATATTGATCTAAAAGAGATAAGATTTTTGTTTTGCAAAAGTATCAGCTATAATGAGACTGGCCAGTAAAACATGTATGTTGATACGTTAATGTCAACAGAAATTTGATGTAAAATACTGGTATTTAAATTAGTGGTTAAATATTTTAGGGAAACTGCAATATTTGTTTTACCAACTTGAAAATATGTAGAACAAGCAATAAACCAGTGCATTATTATAATTTATTATTTATTTGCTTTACTTTCTTTCTGAATTAGTCATTGTACTAGAATTTAACATGTTATTTTGATATTTCAATCTGAAGACGTGATACTTTTGTAAAAGTATAGCAAAAGTTGAAATAGAGTTTCTTAGTGTAATTGATGAAGTGGTCTCTAAACATGTAAATTGGTACATGTTTAGTATAAAATAGCCCTATTTTAAAAAAGGATACTTTTTTTAAAAATACCTTCACACTCATGGCAATTGATACCTCAGTTTAAATTATCATAGTAAAGAGTATTAAAAGTTATAGTATTATGAAAAACTAAATACACAAGAACAAGGTTTGGGAAATGAGTTCACTGATCCTAAGTTTAACTTCTTAATAAAAAAATATAGCTGGTGTATATATTAAACTATTGGTTTAATGAGTTATATATTTTGTTTTATATATGTTTTTCTTTTTTTCTTATAATGAAAATATAAATATGCTTCATATATACACTTTGATGTACATGTTGACGGTCTCGGTTTAACTTATAATCTGCTGATATATATGTCCTTGTGACAAAAAATAAGTACTAGAGATTAATTATATTAAAACTGCTGAAATAGTGTTTCCTATTTTACCTCCAACCAGATTAAATATGTGTGCACATGTATTTATATTATGTATGTAATCTTGGTTGTCTGAAGGCTTATTTTTCTATATGAGCAGGTTTGGAGTTAGATATTAAATATACAGTATACATGTCCACCTTGTACCACATTTCACAAGTGTTTTATACTATGATTTATATTTAATGATAAATCATTGCGTTCTAAAAGGAAGAATATATAATAACTACATTTTTCCATTTCTTACACTTAATGAGATATCCTATTAGACTAACTTCTTAAGAGAGCACGGAATAGATCTCTTGGGTGTTAAAGAGGTTAATCTACTATATAAAATAAGATTAGTTTGTGGGGAAATAGAACAACAATTAGTCCTGAATGTTCACGCCCATTTTTAGAGAAAGTAAATACTTTAAAAGCTTGCAATGAATTGACTAAGCAAAAAACCCTTTAGAAAATAGGGAAATAATAGATGGAATTTACAAAATACCTGGCTCATTTACAACCCAGAAGTCGATTTTTTTTCATAACCATTCTTGGTTAAAAGGGAGGTCCAATGAATCCATTTATTATATCATTTAAATCTAAAATTGCTTACATTTGATTTATTGGTAACATAAACATCAACAATTACTTAGTATCAGATGTATTTATTTTTCCAATAAATTTCAATTAAATTTCATATATAATATTTTTATGGCACTATTTATTGAGAAATATCCAAAATATTACTTTTTTGCTCCTGTGCATGTTTTACTGTAATTTAATATATCACTATTTAGGTTTTTTTTATAAACAGGCAAGGATAAATTAAGACATATTTGTCTATCTTTTAATCTTTTACTGTATTTTCTACCAAAACATAACTTTTTTTCTGCTGAATGCCTAAATTATATAAATATTTAGTTTATATTTTTTTCTTAAAATAAATAATGTAATGTAATGCTAAACTTTTTCTTAATCTTAAATAATATTTTTCTTGTGTTTCATGTAGAGATAATTTAATTTGAATGTAAGTTTTCAGTGATTTTAGTAAGTTATTCATTCAATAAGTTCACTTTATGTAAGTTTTTAAAATGAATTTTTTTTTTAGTGAAATTGCTAAAATATTTATTTACTTAATATGTGCTAATTTATCATTAATATTGCAAACCTTGGGTAATTGGTTATTGTGGAATTCAGGGTAAATAAAACTAGATTATATGTCTGTGTACTTTAATCCATTGTCTCTTCAAAATACCTAAAACATATTGCACTAAGAGAAACTGGGAGAGATTGACATCACCAATTCCTGTTCTAAAAATTATAGTATCTGAGATTCAGGTAATGACCTGGAAATAAAATAATAGTGGACTTGCTGGAAATAAAAATGTTTTGCTAATTAGCAAAACCATATATTTCATAAAAAAAAATTTTTTTCCGGAACAATTGGGTAATAATTTTATGAAATCCTTTTTTTGTCATCAAATAATTTTCAAAGCAACACACGTTTTTATTTTGTGTTTCACATGTTTTATTTCCTGCATTTTCACTCTAGTAAGTGTGAAAAAAACATTTTACGCACATTTATATATGTCAATGTCCTGAGGTCTATGGAAAAGTAATATTTTGTGCACATGGATCTCATTTTGCTGGTCTTGTAAATACTAAAATGCCGGCAATCTAAAAATGGAAATTAAATGATTTTTCCTCTCGTAATATGTTTCATGTGGTTATGGAGCCTCCATGGCTAAATATAATAATACAAAAAACATTTCTAAATAGGGTTTTCCACTTGTAGTTAAGAGCAATTATTTAGCAGCATATAATATAACATACAACAACGGGTTATTGAATCTGTGAAGCAGTCTGATTTTTTTTAAAAGATACAATAAGAACTAATCTATCATCCATCCATGTATCCATTATCTATCATTATAACTCAACTCTTCAAAGCATGACTGGGAGATGTGCCTGTGCAATGAATCCTCGTTTTGAATTTTAGTTCTAGATCTTAAATCTATGGGGTCTGTCTATCTGTCTATAGATACTATTAATAGCTTATTTAGGTAAGAGAACCTGTGTTTTAGTTTTAGTACACCTGCCAGCCATACACAAGTAAAAGCCATAGCTACAGGCAGCCATTTTATGAACTGAACCAATATTCCTGAAAATGCTATCTCTGTTATGGGGTGGTTACTATATATAAATGGAACAAGATAGAATTGGACAGAGAGCACATTCCACCACATCTTAGGGTGAGGAGGATTTTCTGAGGATCTCTTTGCACCCCTGTTTGAAAAGTTTAAATTCTGTTGTAGGGCATAAATATGTAACACCACTTTCAGTTATCAGGTGATGTCATGTATTACTACACTAAAACTATATGCACTGTCATATTTTGTTATTTGTTGTTACCAAACACACTAATATGAATTTGCATAGTGTGCATGTTGGTACTCTAAGGGGGGGGATACTTACACAATTTGTGCAGTAAACCTTAACAGCCAATCAGCAATAAGATTAGGGTGGCCTCATACAACTTAGACTAATGAAAGCAAATGTCTAATTGGTTGTTCCAGGTTACTCGATGGCTGCTATTGGTTACTGTACCTTTGCCCTATGCTAGTAAACTAGGTGATTTACACAGTTTACTGTTGTAGACTGTGGATGGTATCTACAGAATTTAGAATTTCTTGCAACACAACAACAAATAATTAAATGTGCAAAATGGTCTCATACACACGAGCGTTGGAATCAGACATTCAACAACTGTTCTTAAAGCCAGTCAAGCACTTTTTAACACTGTTAAAAAAAAAAGGTAAGTGAATGGACCGGACCATACACACTATCCGGAAAGGGTTGACTCCACATCTATTTCAGCGTTGCCTCCAGCATCCACCTTCGCTCCTTAGCACACTATGCCACAACAAGTCTATGAGGGGACACTTTGAAGCCTTTGTTAAAAGCTAGGGCTAAGCACAAGGTTATAAGTCTTTGGGATAAATTTATCAAGCAGCAGGTTTAAAATACAACCAATCAGATTCTAGCTGTCATTTTGTAGATTGTACTAAATAAATGTTAACTAGAATCTGGTTCCTATAAGCAACATTTCCACTTTTTCAAACCCACAGCTTGATAAATTTACCCCTTTGTTTAGTAATGGCGGCAAGTATAGGGCATATTGTTGACTGAATGCGTTGCAATTCTAAACTTTCAGTACACAAACTTTTTTTCCCCAATTACTTGTAAAGGTATAGAACAGAAGTCACCATTCTGCAACCACCATGGCAGCATTCAGGGATATATTTACTAAACTGCGGGATTGAAAAAGTAGAGATGTTGCCTATAGCAAACAATCAGATTGTAGCTGTCGTTTTGTAGAATGTACTAAATAAATGATAGCTAGAATCTGATTGGTTGTTATAGGCAACATCTCCACTTTATCAAACCCACAGTTTAGTGAATATACCCCTCAGTGTAAAGAGCACTGAAACTGACAATATGTGGCACACAACATCAATGTTGAGTGTGACGGGATGGTCCTTTACTTAGGAACAGCTCAACACTGACTAACATTTCCTCCAGTATGTCATAATATTTGCAACTTATAGAAAGTATTAGAATTACTGTGCTTTAGGCTAATCACATCCTAATCTAGTCATGCTTCTTAAGCAGGTGCACATACGCCATCCTAAGGTAGGTGGTACCTGCTCCTCTCCTGACATTTATTAGCCAGCTCTGCTATTGTACCCAAGCACCTGCATGCAATAAAAGCCCTTACGTATGGGAGGCCATGAGGAAATTAAGTGACCTTTCCCAAGGGCTGCATATTTCCTTAAGATGTTTATTACAGATGAAGAGGTCCCGAGGTAGAACATTAACAACTTGTAGAGTGATAAAAGGATTTTTTTATCATTTCTCTCTGACAGAAAAAGGAAGAAACCTTGCAGTTGATCCATTAAAACAAATATGTCTCAGTTGTTTTATCCAGCGCTATGGCCAAACCAATGCCGTGGACATTGAGTAAAAAATAAATGTAGATTAAAGTCTTGCAGCTTGTGTGATGTGCTGTCAGGTGTTGTGCTAATTAATAATTGTTGAGATTTAATGGGGACAAACTTCAGTGTTTTAGAATAGTGAGTCATTTGGAAACCAGATTTAGTTCAAGAATACAAGAAAGGGGTCTGGAATAGATCTGCTTTCCAGCAGCTTGTGGAAAGATGCAGTAAATGTTATTCCTCCCGAATCATTTGCAAGCGCGGTATAAGTTTTAAAAAGAGTTTTCGGTTGGAATAGTTTGCTCCCAAGCTCTTATAGCCTAAGTCATCGATAAAATCTTATCCCAGAAATGTGCAGAGATTTTATTTAAGAACACGGCTTCCGAAATAACTTTTCATAGGAATCATTTTCTTTTTAACATAAAAAGGCAAAATGTTACCTTATACGGTGTAAAATAAAATTATGATAAAGAAGCTGTAACAATTTCCCTTTTTTTTATTTTTTGTGTAATTTTTACTCCTATTTTTTTTTACTATAATATTGAAAATGGGAATTTATGGGTACTATGGGAATTTTCATATTATTACTGTGATTGTTGTGACTAAAGAGGATTTTATTAATTTATTATTTTTATATTTTCTCTCTATATATCACATTTTTTTATTTTACATTTTTCTTACTTAATTTACCTTGAATATTTCCACTCACTACATGCATTCCCTTAAGTTCAGATGTTTGTTTTATCAATTTATTCAAAGCTCTAAATGTCTTATCCAGCTAAGCAAGTAACTAAGAATTGCCTTAAATCTAGGGAGTATAATTTTATTTGTCAATGGCTCAAGTAAAAAAAAAATGTTAGAAATATATTCCCAAACCTACTTGAAAAGTTATTTTTTTTAAAACACTAAAGACTTTACAGTAATGGTCTAAATCCCATTTATAATTAATTTTTAAAACTAATACCTTCTTAAAACTTTACCTGTTAAACTTAACAAAAAACTAGTATCACTACAGTACTCAACCGTTTAGTTTATATAGATTCATTAATTATTGTAGAACAAAGAAAATAATGTGTGCACATATTAGGATTATTATAGCATAATTAATCTTGGAATAACATTGTAATAATTATTTACAGGATAATTTAACTATGTACACTCAATTTGTTTGATTGCAATTAATTATAGTCATCTATAAACAGTATCATTGGTTTGATTTGCATTGCTATTATTCTCATATGGAGGCATTGAAGATGCTGTTATTGAGTTGCATAGCATATATCTTTATACTATAAATGTAATGTCAATAAGTGGACAAGAGGAGAATTTAGTTAAATACATGTGCTAAAAATTGGCTCACCATTAGACATCTATATTGACCTCAAATGAGAGCAATATGGGAACTAGTTATTATTTTAGCCACTCTATACCCTGTGAAGACAAGAGATTATGGGCGTCATTCATTTAAGGAAAGGAAAGCAAAAAAATAAGGAGTAACTTTGCACCTTAGCAACACCATGTTGCATTGGAGGGGAAGATATATTTAAAATGTGGGGACAGATTTATAATTGGGGTAGGACAATTCTTAGATCAACTTCAAATGTCAGTGTAAAAATAAAGCTATCAAGTATTTGTGTCCTAGATGAAAAAACAGCAATTATTTTCCTTATGTGCAAAATAATAAACTAATATGCACCCCTTGCATTGTAACATAGTTTTGCCCAGGAGAAAACTTACTTATTTTTTTGCATTACTTTCCTTAATGACTCAGGCCCTATATGTGTAAAACATTGAAGACTGACTTGAGCAAGATGATCCACAAAAACAGACTTCAATCTGAAAAGACAAGCCAGTCATATAATTTAGTGAATGATAAATCTTATACATATTGTGCATCAGAATAAATCTTGCTCTTGTTAGATCACCACAAAGCATTCAAGTTCTTGGGATTCTTATTCTTCCTAGAAACGGGAGGCTTTGGTGGACACTTTGTAAGACGGAATTCGGTGAAATTACAAGTTCCCTTCAAGGAACCTACTCTAAGGCTATCCTTCTGATAGCCTAAGTGTAGCTCCGGTTAGCACCAAGGGTGCTCACACTCTCCTATGTTTCTTTTTATCTTGGTCCTTGGATTTCTGGTCATGTTAATTAGAATAAACAACAATGTCAAGTGCCTGTATGTTGTATCCACCATAAATGGTGCCTTTGGTTTGATATCTTGCCCCTGATTTCCAGATCTCTAAGTTCTTCCCCAAACTTGTGTAAGACTCATGAGATTCTCAAGGATGTTAGACTTAGTAGTGAAAATGATAAAATAATCTGAAAGATCTTTTCCCTCCCGCTCACCTGACCAAGCTCATAAATCTTAACTGTGGTTTCCAGTGGAGCAAGTCTTCATGAATCCCTATGCCTGCATATTACATATATATGGCTAACTCTTTTATTTTAACAGTTTTAAATTTCAGAATATGGTGAAAGTCCCTCAACTTATGTGAGTCAAATTATTACATGATATACATGTACATGTGTGAAACACTAAACATATACTGGTTTTGTATTGTGAAAATTTGGTATACTCCACCTCTCAGATACAGTTGCAAGTTAAACCTCATATGTAATCCTCAGTGTTTGAATGGTTGGTTGCATTATATATATATATATATATATATATATATATACACACACCCCGATTAGCCACAAGATTAAAACCACTGACAGCTGAAGTGAACAACATTGATTATCTCGTTATAATGGCACCTGTCAAGGGGTGGGATATATTAGGCAGCAAGTGATCAGTCAGTTCTTGAAGTTGATGTGTTGGAAGCAAATAAAATGGGCAAGTGTAAGGATCTGAACAACTTTGACAAGGGCCAAATTGTGATGGCTAGATGACTGGGTTAGAGCATTTCCAAAACAGCAGGACTTGTGTGTTTTTCCCGGTATGCAGTGGTTAGTACCTACCAAAAGTGGTCCAAGGAGGGACAAACGGTGAACCGACGACAGGGTCTTGGGCGCCCAAGGCTCAATGATGCACATGGAGAGTGATGGCTAGCCCGCCTGGTCCAATCCCACAGAAGAGCTACTGTAGCACAAATTGCTGAAAAAGATAATGCTGGCTATGATAGAAAGGTGTCAGAACACACAGTGCGTTGCAGCTTGCTGCGTTTGGGGCTACATAGCCGCAGACCGGTCAGAGTGCCTATGCTGACCCCTGTCTACCGCCAAGAGAGCCTACAATGGCCACATGAGAGCCAGAATTTGTCCGTGGAGCAATAGAAGAAGTTGGCCTAGTTAAACGAATCACGTTTTCTTGTATATCATGTGGAAAGCCAGGTGCGTGAGTGTCATTTACCTGAGGAAGAGGTGGCACCAGGATACACTATGCGAAAAAGGAAAGCCTGGTGGAAGCAGTGTGATGCTCTGGGCAATGTTCTGCTGCGTAACCTTGGGAGCTGGCATTCATGTGACATTTAACACCTAACTAAACATTGTTGCAGACAAAGTACTCCCCTTCATGGCAAATGTATTTCCTGGTGGCAGTGACCTCTTTCATAAAAGTAATGACTGTCAAACTGCAAAAAATGTTCAGGAATGGTTTGAGGAACATGACAAAGATTTCAAGGTGTTGACTTGGCAGCACGGTGGCTTAGAGGTTAGCACTTCTGCACTGGGGTTATGAGTTTGATTCCCGACCATGGCCTTATCTGTATGGAGTTTGTATGTTCTCCCTGTGTTTGCATGGGATTCCTCCGGGTGCTCCGGTTTCCTCCCACACCCCAAAAAACATACTGGTAGGTTAATTGGCTGCTATCAAAATTGACCCTAGTCTGTCTGTCTGTCTCCCTCTCTGTCTGTCTGTCTGTGTCTGTGTGTGAGTGTTTGTCTACATTAGGGAATTTAGACTGTAAGCACCATATAAATAACGCTATATAAATAAATGATGATGATGATGATGACTTGGCCTCCAAATTCCCCAGATCTCAATCCGATCAAGCATCTGCGGGATGTGCTGGAAAATAATGTCCGAGCCGTGGAGATCTTACCGTGCAACATACTGGATCTGCTGCTAATGTCTTGATGTCAGGTTCCACAGGACTATTTCATATATAGCTGTCCACCCAAATGGATTGCTAATGGGCCCTGACCAAACTAAACTTATATACTTATTGCCTTAAGTTAATAGTTTAACACATATCACAGATCTTTAATACAGGACTGAATAATAGATTAGTTGCTGCTCCTTAAAGGGTTGTTTGTGTGACAACCCACTACTATATAAACCAAAAAATCTCTAGATTAAGAAACACAATCAATCAATATACCATAATAGGATGCCACCATGTAATAACACTTTACACAGTATTATTATTAAAACATATTTAATATCAAATTAAATACGATAAAAACATATACAAAACTCCACATAATAAAGCAACCATTAATGTGTATATCACTAATTGCACACTTGCTAGATATACCAGGACTCTCACTGAATGTTCCAAAACTCCTTGTTTCTAGTGCACATAAGAGAAATAATAGTTGGTAAATTGCTAAGCACTTGTAATGAGCCATTGGTCTGAAACGGATGTCCAAAACAGTTCATATCACCGTATATTGAGGAAATGAACTTGCCCCCACTGTTGATAACAAATTTGTCCACCTTTAAGCGAGCCTATTGCGATCAGGGTATATGAAGTCTGTGTCCGTGTTAAATGTACCACCAGCTGCAGACAATCAATATCTCTCCCCTCTCCTACCGTCTCTAGACCCAGTTTTTTGGAATTATATATTGCATTTGTTTACCAGCATAACAAAGTGAAGTCCTGCATCCACAAATGACCACCTGAGTCCAAAGTAAGGAGGAATCTAGAGTAAAGACAGTGTCTCAAGGCAACAAGAAATGGAGGAATCATATGGAGCAAGTGACAGCAGTCTCAGGCCCAGAGCCCCACAGACCTCTCCACTTAATCTTGTAACATTGCCATACTACTTTGATGCTCCCTGGTTGCCCATCTATTCTGGGGATCTTCGCGATGCGGACCACAACAACCTAATTGAATTCAAAAGAACAAGATACGATCTATGATTCGCATATACCCACTAACTAAACCGCAACAGTTGGAGATCCTTATTGGACAGTTCAAAGGCCCTGCCTTTTGTGAAGTTACCTCCAGGCCATCAGGAGAAAAGAAAAATGTAGAGCAAATTCTACAACGATTGACAAAAACATTTGAGGTCAACTCCATCTTGGAATTCAAGATGAAGTAGCTACTTGGGGAAACTCTTCGAGACTACATGCTGGGCCTGCAAGAGGCTTTATGGGCTATACAAGCAGTAGATGAAGATGAAGTAAGGAATGTGGAAGAGACTCTGGTTAATCAGTTTATTGACTGGGTGAATAAAGATAATGTTAAGACACAATTGAGATTACTTTGAATGCAAATAGCAGAACATATTTTTGTTCTTATATTAAAGAGGCCGCTATTCAAATGGTGGGATCCCAGCTGGTACGGGAGATACCATTCCCAGAAATGCCAGATAACAAGGAATTCAAAAATCCTGGGGAGACTAGTTCAAAACATCCAAACTTTAACCATTGATCCACTTCGAGCACTAACGTGCCAAATTGAGGAGTTAACCACTGGAATGGTGGAGATGTGTTGTGAGATTCGTAACCTCAAGAGTCTGCCGAATCTCCCAGTGATGGAACCTAGGTGGCAAATAGAGAGAAGAAGGGCCGCCAATGATTGGTGGGAGCCTCCACAGAGAAATGAAAGGAGAGTTTCTGACCATTTCGATCTCCAAAGACGACCCATCTGCCACCGGTGCAATAGGAGCGGCCATATAAAACAAAATTGGCAACAAGCTGAGCATTTAAATGACCACAATGGAGGAGGTCCGACCCTCGGGAAGAACCATGGCAATAGAGCCATCTGCACATTAAGGGTGGCCTTCTTATGTAGGGGAATGCCCCCACCTGAAGGTCCGGATAAATGGAGTAGAGCTGTCTGCATTGTTGGACATGGGCTCCCAGGTGACGACAATACGACTGTCCGAGTTTCTACACCATTGGGAGGAGCAAGAAATTATGTCTACACCTATCCCTTGGCCACAACTACTATTTGTTATCACTAATGTCCAGGAAAGTGATGTACCTCCGGTAATCATTGGAATGAACATTCTTCAGAATTGTCCGGAAGAGTTAATAGAATTCCTCAAGAGTAAATCCAAGACAATGGTGCAGCCCGCAAAGCTGGTCATTCAACATACTCTTCGGCTCCTACAGGTTCATCAAAAGTTCGCTGGTCCCCATGTGAAGGTTTTGGGTACCGTCAAATGGTTTAATGTGCGTAAGGGATATGGATTTATAAACAGTAATGACACCAATGAAGACGTGTTTAAGAAGCCGCCATTAAGAAGAATAACCCACAGAAGTATCTTCGCAGTGTGGGAGATGGAGAGAATATAGAGTTTGATATGATAGAAGGAAAGAAGGGTGCAGAGGCAACTAATGTAACCAGTCCTGGTGGTAATCCAGTCCAAGGCAGCAAATATGCAACAGATCGTAGTTTGTATAGGCCCTATTCATATCTCCAAGAAACTATCAGCAAAACTACCAAAATAAT
This sequence comes from Mixophyes fleayi, assembly GCF_038048845.1. Lineage (NCBI taxonomy): Eukaryota > Metazoa > Chordata > Amphibia > Anura > Limnodynastidae > Mixophyes > Mixophyes fleayi. The sequence continues at coordinate 106,969,594 of NC_134410.1, forward strand.
TAAACTGACGGAAGGAAGTCAGAAGATATTAAAAGTGTGCCAGAGGAAGAGTATGCTAAGCTGCAAAACCCTTACCAGAAGTGTCCCTGTTCACCATACTACTTAACAATACCATATGTATACAAACCGCAGTATTTTAATTGGATTATCAGTAGGAGCCAACTCCATACATTGTAACAGATATACCTAGAGAGGGGGTAGTTGTCTACAGTTTAACAAGGGAAAACTGTCTTCGGCAAATCCTGGTCCACCGGGATCAACTTAAGTTGTGTCCCATGCAACCTACTAGTAACCCAGAAGCACATGAACCCCAAGTGAAGAGTTCAACTGTCTCACAACCCGAGGTTCCTAATAACCCTCTGAATGTCATGATGAGCATTTATTGGTTGATTGTGGCTACTTCAGAAACTCCTGAGCGGATGGAATACTTAGAGACTGTTGTCCGAGATACAGTAGAAGATGAGAACTCTGATATCCCCCAGTTGAGACGTTCAGAAAGAAGCACCAAAGGAGTTCCACCCCTTAGGTATAGACACTAGTATGTTAGGTCATGAAGCTACTGAGCAATGTTATGTCAAATAACTATGTGAAAGTCTTACACCAAACTGTAATATGTAAATAGTTCATGGACAAATACATGTGTATAAATATGTTCAGATAGCTTCTAGTGCATGCGGACACACATGTTTTAAGTGGGGAGGTATGTGATACCCCAGCCAAACCCTAAGTACCTCCAGTGTGTAAGGTAAAGAAACTGATGTGCATTGCCACTACTACATTTTTGAATGACTTTTGATTCTTTCACATATACAAAGTGATATTAAAGCCTGATATAACTGCTAGGTGATACATAGAAATAAAAGGGGAGGGGTTTTAAACTGAACTGATGACCCCGCGGCAGTTGGAAGGAGCTGTTTGGTGAGAAAGTGTGGAGTCTCTGAGGAGGAGAACCTGTTTTGTTTTTGTTGGGACCTGAGGTGACAGGCAGAGAGACTGAGTTCTCTTCTGCAACGAGGAGGAGAGCACAAGTAGCTGCCAACAGAATGAATTGCAGTGAACTTGCTGACGCAGGCTGCATCTGTCAGCAGAAAGTGAGAGGAAAATTCATTGTTGAAAGAGATACGAAAAGAAGTTTAAGCTTTAATGAAGTAGTTGTTACAAGATTGAAAGTCCCCAAGTTCATATCTAGGAACTTCCCCCAAAATAAAGCATAATTCTTTGAAAACATTGTTGTCATTTGTGAGTTGTGGATAACCCTCCTTACCTCTCTGCCATCAAGAATGGAACCAGTGTAGATACTCACCGTGGCTTGGTAAGGTGCAGCTGACACCATCCTAAATCACACTGCACCTCACCGGGTAGCAAATGAAAATGTGTATTTTGCACAAAAAAGGACTTGCGTCCAACTGTAAATGACCCCTAGATTGAGTGTCATAAAGGAGTCTTTAATTTTATTTGGAATGAGGCACAAAAATCCCAAGAGATCATTTCTAAGTATGAGCTGAGTGCTGGACCGTACTGCACCTTATTCGGGGACCAAAGTTCTCAGTTTATAAAACTGGTTAAATGAATCTGTGAATTCAATAGGAGACAAGCACAGTAGAAATTGCTTTTAATTATACAGCTCAACTATCTACGGTTACTTATAATGCACTAATTGTGCATTATAATCAGTTCATATTTAATGAATATGCTCATCAGGAAAATCCCCACAGGAGGAAAATAGTGGTTGTACCATGGTGCTGAACCTGTTTTAAATCCCCAGTTCCCTTACTAAGGAACACAGGCCCCATAACGCATACACATAGGAAAATTCTCCAGTGTCAACAGTTAATTTTCTTAAAGTATTGGGAAATGACTTCCACTAAGTTCCATTTGACATAATAATGGCTCATCAACCGGTAAGAACCTATTGCCATTTGGTGCCTACCTATGATCCATGACCAGTGTACCAATACTCTGCGGAGTGAGACAACCTAGTTATGGCCTGTACAGGAGATTTGGATTTAAGATAGTGCTCTCTGCATACTGAAAAAGACTTTTGAGCATAATCCCAGTTCTGAGCAGAACTGTCTTGGATTTATTATAAATATTACAATTTCCATGGCCCTAACAGTTTAACAACTTACCGAAGTCAAATGCAGTTCCGTTTCAAATAGGTTTCACTCACATAGAATTCTTGGAAATGTGATGGCGAGCCTGAATATTTTGAACGAAACATCAGTGTGCCCAATGGATCACTAAAAAGTGTAATGGAAGGCTGAGCTTTAGGACCCCAGGGCCTGTTTTTTTTGACACTACTCTACCTGGAGGCGCGTAGTTTAATGAGGTAGGTGGACTTTACCAGGGACCCCCATAAGGAGGTATGGACTTTGGGGCCTCAACATTGCAGGTCGCTGCCCTCTGGGAGAGTGCTAGACTAGGCCCGTTAGGAGAATCTGGAAGAAAGAGAGAGATGATGGAAGTTCTTAGGTCCCCAGGGGAACACTCTAGGACAGAAAGTACAATAGCCGGCAGGGCGGAGTTGCTGGCAAAGGTACTCTCAAAGAGGACGCCTGCAGAGAGAAGATACTACTGGAACAGCAGAGCTGGGTATGAGGAGGTGATAGTCTGTGGACTGGTGACACCACTGGACCAGCAGAGCTGACCACTAGGAAGTAATAGTCTACAGACTGGTGACACCACTGGACCAGCAGAGCTGACCACTAGGAGGTGATAATCTGCGGACTGCTGATACCACTGGAACAGCGGAGCTGATGCACAGGGAAACAGGCAAAGCAAAGGATAGCTGCAGTAAAGGTAACAGAGTAGAGTGAGCAACATCTGAGAACGAGCTAGGAAGCCGACACAAAGGACAGGCACCTAAATGCAGCATCGGGTGCTTTAAATATTCTGTAGGGGAAGATTGTGAGCTAATGAATGGGACAAGGAATTTATAAAAGAAATCGTATGGTGGCCCGCAGCAGAGGATCGCGGAACTCAGCACAGCAGAGGACCACGGCGGAGAGCAGGTAAGAACGCCGGGACCCGACCACAGGTCCAGCGTGTGACAAAATGTTCCTGTGCAACCGAAATATACTAACTATTTTTTTGGGGGCGAGGTTGCTGGTTTCTAATACTGAAAATATGAAAATTAACCTTGTCTTGAAATTAATGTTTGTACTTTTTATGACAATCTAATGTGAACGGAGAGTACCTACCACACTGCTTCACCCCAAAATATGCTCTGTGCTCTCTATTATCCTACCCATACCCAGTAGTCTATTTGCCCTGGAGTGAGACAGTGAGCAATTGTTTCCAGAACATGAGCCAATTTAAACTTTTATCTCTATACCATCTACCACAAGATAAATCTTTATGGAAAAAATATGTACAAAGCCTACAAGGATATTGTGGAGAATGTTAAATATTTTTTTCTTCTTTACTTAGGACCACATTTAGTAGATTCTAACAATATTTGTCGTAAGAGATTAGAAAGCAGTTAACAGGGAATCAGGAAATGTAAAAGAGCTGAATATTGTTTTACCCGACAGTAACCATTAAGAATGTCTGAGAAAATGTGTCACAACTTTATCAAACACTTTAATTAATAAAAAAAAAAACGAAATAAATCAGTTACCAGTTCAGTGATAAATATTAATAAATAGCAGTGATTAAGCAAATAGCAGAGGATGTCAGCTGCAGAGTTCTGTTGTGAAAATCGTATTTAAACTAGACTACAGAGTTAGACAGGGTGCAAGGGACAGGGGAAAGAATAGAATAGCTGTTACGGATTATAATTTATTTTAATGCAGCTTAGTTCTCCAGAGATCAGTGAGGGAGAATACTTTGCAGATCAATGTTTCCATTTATAGTATTATATGAGTTAGACATCATTCTGAACTAACTAGTATTTAGTGGAGGAAAACAGTGTGCTTTGACTATTAGCAGAAGAACCCCCCCAAAAATTAGATTTATTTATTTTTAAATTGTAAGTTTTTCGAGTGACAGTAATCTTGTGTGGGACAGTGACATCTGTATTAAGTGGGAAAGTGTTTTGAGTGTGAGGGTCAGAAGCAGAACCCCTCCAGAAAATTACTATATTCTAAACTTTTTTGTATTTTTAAATACTTGTGAAGATGTTAAGGGTCATTCAGTGGTCTTTATATTAAGTGGATAGAAACGGGTTTGAGGATTTTTCTGGGCATTTTTGACATTCATCGACCGCATTTAGAACATTGCAGCGGCTGTAAAAAAAAAGGCAAGCCCATTAAAAGGAAAAAAACTTTAGTGTAGGGAGTGTATAGTGCAAGAAAAAATGTTGAAACACTCTGCACACACTAAATTTGGAATGTTAGATAGCATGCATCATGTAGAGTGAAGACACAGTAACAATCAGATGTCATTAGATGGACAGCGGCATCAGTAGATATTTACACAAGTAGATAGATACCCAATTGTAAAGTGTTACTGGCGCTATATAAATAAATGTTGATGATGATAGCCATAGGGGGCTTGCACGCATACTAAAAATTTAAATGCACTTCTCGATTTTCAGAACGTTCATCAGTAGCCAAGAACAGAACTTTCAGCTTTTTCCTTGTTTTACTTATAAGTGTTTGCTTATGCTATTAGTAAGGTAGTTCTGTGCCATAACGCTGCCTTTGTGAATCAAACAAGGGTACTCTGATATATTTGCCAATTACCAAGTATATCTACATCCAATTACCATGTATATCTACATACTAATGTCCAGTTTCAGTTTAAAATGTCAATATCGATTCACCCTTTTGGCTAAGCTCAAGTGTAGTATCTGAGCTAGTAAGGTTGGTTCAGGATCTCCTGAGTAGTTGGGTCTCCTTGGTCTGACGTTGGAAGGCCAGTGCTGTTTGGAGCCTGAGGTGCCTGGCAGAGACGGATTTAGACCTCATGGGACCCTAGGCAAGATACTGGTTTGGGGCCTCCTCCCTGAAAAAATCCATAGCACTATAGTTTTTTTAGCATAACATATACCCCTATTCAGGGGCTGGCTGGCAGACTTTAAGTAGCACATAGCACTGGCCCTGGTGCCTGGGTCCATAAGTGATTTGAAAATGTAGAGGTGGCGGGAGTAAACCCTCACCTTATACAACCCCGGTATAAAGGGGACTGTCTGAGACTTACGGCAGAGGCGGTCCTGAAGACCCATGTATATAAATATAGAATGTATATAAATATGGAAATAATATATATATATGTTAATTAGTGAAGTGTTAGAAATATGTAAAACAGAAAGTTCAATGGTTGGCCTTCCCACACAAATAAATATGTATAACTGACATTGATGCAGATTTGGTTGCCCAAAACATCTGTCTTGACAAGACAATGCAATTGAAAGCCAACATTCTGAGAAATTAAAAGGACAGAATTTGGCACTGGCAATGAAAACATGTATAGATGGAAATATGATGGCTGACGATTTACACTATCTGATGGAGTAAGAGAACTATATAGACTGGTTAATTATTTTTTTGTTGAATCGGAAGTTACAAAATCCTTTATTAAAACAGCTCGCTGCGGACTTTGGCCACCTTGGTGAAAATTTGGACAGTTGTGAAGAGATCATTAGAAAATAGACTGGAAATTACTGGAAATGAATGCTATTAAAAGAAATATAGGAGCAAAAACAGCTCAAAATCACATAATTTTACTTATTTTTCCCAAATTTTAGTTATTATTATTATTATTATTATTATTATCATTTATTTGTTAGGCACCACAAGGTATCTGTAGCGCCGCACACAGTACTAACAGTAGACTATACAGGGTGAAACCATACAGAACAATGAACAAAAAGTTCCAATACTTCAGAAACTCCGGCTAGTCATATGCAGTAAAGACGGAGTGGAAGAACAGGTATGGCGACAGGAGGGGAGGGGGCCCTGCTCATAGGAGCTTACATCCTAAGGGAGGGTAAACAGACCAGGCACAAGAGGAGCCAGTTGAGGCAAGAGGAGAGAAGGGAGGACGAGCTGAAGGGAGGAGATGGGGGTAAGTGGATGGTTGGTAGGCTTTGAGGAAGAGGTGAGTTTTGAGTGCACGTTTGAAGGAGCACAGAGTAGGAGAGAGACGGATGGAATGAGGGAGGTCGTTCCAGAGAAGGGGGGCTGCATGGGAAAAGTCTTGGATTCTGGAGTGGGAAGAGGTGATAAGGGTGGAGGAGAGGCGGCGGTCATTGGCCGAGCGCAGGGAGCGGGAAAGAGTGTGAATAGAGAGGAGGTTAGAGATATAAGGGGCAGTAGAGTGGGAGAGAGCCTTCTAAGTGGTGGTGAGGAGTTTGAAAACGATTCTGTAGGGGAAGGGGAGCCAGTGTAAGGCAAGGCAGAGAGGGGAGGCAGAGGAGGAGCGGCGTGAGAGGAAGATGAGTCTTGCGGTCGCATTGAGTATAGAGCGGAGGGGGGAGAGGGGGGAGTGGGGGAGGCCAGTGAGGAGGAGGTTACAATAATCGAGGCGGGAGATGATGAGTGCGTGGATGATAGTTTTGGTGGCATCCTGAGAGAGAAAATGATGGATGCGGGCGATGTTGCGTATTTGGAAGCGACAGGCTTGGGCAAGGGAATCAATGTGGGGGGCAAAAGTGAAGGAGGAGTAGAGGGTGACACCCAGGCAGTGAAGTTGGGTGACAGAGGAGATGGTGGTGTTATTGACGACAATAGAGAGGTCATGGTGGGATGGGAGTCTGGGCGGAGGAAAGACAATGAGTTCAGTTTTAGAGATATTGATTTTGAGAAAGCGCTCGGACATCCAGGAGGAGATGGCGGAGAGGCAGTCGGATACCCGAGCGAGGAGGGTGGAGAAAAGATCAGGAGAGGAGATATAGAGTTGAATGTCGTCAGCATAAAGGTGATACTGAAGACCGAAGGAGGAGATGAGAGCACCAAGGGAGGAAGTATAGAGCGAAAAGAGTAGAGGGCCAAGAACAGAGCCCTGCGGGACTCCTACAGGGAGAGGGTAGGGGGAGGAGGAAGAACCAGACGTGGATACAAGTTAAATCCAGATCAAAACCTTTCATGATTTTTGAAAAAAAACCAGTAACAAAACCAAAAGCAAACACGAATACTTTTTCTTTGAAAACCTCATCCAAAACCAAAACACAGGGGTCAGCGCACATCTCTAAATATATATATATATATATATATATATATATATATATATATATAGAGAGAGAGAGAGAGAGAGAGAGAGAGAGAGAGAGAGAGAGAGAGAGAGAGAGAGAGAGAGAGAGAGAGAGAGAGAGAGAGAGAACTATAAAACAAAATATATAAGCAATAAACATTGGCGCTCTATCCAATATAGTACTCAAGAATATAATCATCCATTCACACTATATAACACTTCCTACAGTGTATCAGGTGGTGAATCCATCGAATGGAAAACCGGAGAAATACACAGAAAGAAGGACAAAGAGCGCCTAATAGTGTAGTAGTTTAAGGAAAATAACCCAGAACAAAAGCAAATCGATCCTGGATTCCTCAGGGGTAACCTGAGGTGTTTGTAGTCTGATAAAGATATTCTATTTTCTAATATATTAGCTTCAGTCATGATTGAATTAGTTTAGAGAACTAAAGCAGGTTCCCTCCTCCACATCATACAGTATGAAGCTGGTAAAAACAGTATAGCTGAGAAGCAGCTCGATTTGCATATCAAATGCTGTGAGCCACTTCCTGTGGAAGGTTGCCTCCACACAGAAGAAAGGTGTTATCTTATGTAACACAAGGCAAGGAAGATCTCTTTCTTCCCTGCTCCTACCCTAATAAGACATACAGACACACAGCTCCCAAGTGATGAAACTGTAAGTTAAATGGAATGGAGGTTTGTGAGCGTGAGAGGCCTGGAAGGCCATGTACATTAGAGGATGGTTAGAATAATATGTCTTTGGTTTGTAGATTGTTAGTATGTAAAAATAGGTTATAGTGTATTTAAATGGATTGAATGGAAACTGTAACTGCATGTCTTGCAGTAGAGGTGCAATGCTGTAAATAGAATTTTAAGACAATGTGATGTTCTGAATGAGAATTGTAGTTTTGGAACATGGAGATTGTAGTACAAGTTCCGAAAATCTTTGATGTTTGGTTTTCTAAAAACCGAGCCCCTCTGAACATAGCTTCCCGCTTCCTCAGATCTGACATCGAGACAAAACGTCAGTGTCGCGTTGTCGGATCTCGTGGGTTTTAGATTCCATAGTACCTCCCTCTACCAGAGACCCAGCGCCATTGCTCACACAGATACAGGAGGGGAAGCTGTGTTGTTGTTGTCATTCTCCAGTCTCATTGCTCAGTGCCATTGCTCACACAGAAAAAGGAGGGGTAACAGCATTGTTGTCATTCTCCAGTCTCATTTCTCTGTGCCATTGCTCACACAGAAACAGGAGGGGGTACAGTGTTCTTGTCACTCTGCAGTCCCCAGTGCCATTGATCAGTTCCATTGTTCACACAGAAACAGGAGGGGTAGCAGCGTTGTTGTCACTCTCCAGTCTCCAGTGCCATTGCTCACACAGAAACAGGAGGGGTAGCAGCATTTTTGTCACTCTCCAGTCTCATTGATCAGTGCCATTGCTCACACAGAAACAGGAGGGGTACCAGTGTTCTTGTCACTCTCCAGTGCCATTGCTCACACAGAGGCAGGAGTGGTAGCAGCATTTTTGTCACTCTCCAGTGCCATTGCTCAGTGCCATTGCTCACACAGAAACAGGGGTAGCAGCGTTCTTATCACTCTCCAGTCTCGAGTGACATTGATCTGTGCCATTGCCAACACAGAAACGGGAGGGATAGCAGTGTTCTTGTTATTCTCCAGTCTCCAGTGTCATTGACCAGTGCCATTGCTCACACAGTAGCAGGAGAGGTACTTAAACTCGTTCAAAATAATATTGTGACCTGTGAGGTGGTCAAAATTAACTGGAAATTCATGTAATTGGTGTTAATAATAATGTAGGAATGAAAAAAGAGCCAAATTGTTTTTAGAAATTTTTGCATAAAAATACAGAACCAAAACCAAAACACGTGAGGGCAGTTTAGCCAAAACCAGAGCACAAAGTTAATACAGATCCAAAACCAACACCAAAACATGGGGGTCAGTAAACCTCCCTAGTTAAATGGTACAAAATAGCAGTCCCAATAGAAGCCTATGGGAACTGCTTTTGCATTTGACGTGACAGGGAAAGCAGCAAATATCTCCGTTATCTGCTGCAATGCCCTAGTCATAAATTAAGAAGATACTTTAATAAGTGGCTATCACTGCTGTTTTTCGAGGAATTTTAATGAAAAATGTCTTTGATAAATATGCCCCCTAGATTTGAATATATTTACAAAGCTACAGTTAATATGAAATAAGCTTCATACAATGAAACATTGCTGTCAACTAACTGTGCAGAACCAAATAAAAAGAGTGCAAAAGAGTAAACAAACTAAGATTTTGCATAAACTGTTTTATTTTGAATATATATATATATATATATATATATATATATATATATATATATATAGTTTTATTTCGAGACATTATACAATACATAATATACATGTAATTAAACATCTTATAACAAATGCAACCTAATAAAGTAAATTAATAATTACCGTAAGTAAAAGTCACATATAATCATTTATGAAATTTGGCCCACTAATTTATTCATAAAAAAATTTGGGCCCTGTAAGTTAATTGTGAATATTTTTTGCCCCTCTAAACAAGAAAACATAGTTATCCTCATAATTAAAACTTTTGTTAAAAAGAAAGACGGCTCATTACGTCCATACATTGATTACAGACCTCTAAATAACATCAATGTAAAGAACCACTATTCTCTCCCCCTCTTTTCTGAACTTTTTGATATCCTCTCCGGCTCCAAGACTTTTTCCAAGTTGGACTTCCGCAGAGGTTGTAATTTAATTTATATTAGAAGGGGAGATGAATGGAAAACCACGTTCAACACCAAAGAGGGGCACTTTGAGTACTTAGTCATGCCCTTTGGATTATGCAGTACACCAGCTGTCTTTCAATCGTTTATGAATGTAATATTTAGAGATCTTCTCTATGTTTCAGTGGTAATATATCTTGATGATATCTTGATTTTTTCCTCCGGATTTATCTTCTCATCGGAAGCACGTCAGGGAGGTTCTTACTCGCCTATACCAACATCATCTCTTTTGCAAAATAGAATAATGTATCTTTAAAGTTTCCCAAGTTCCATTTTTAGGTTATTTGGTATCTGGTTCCGGTTTGAGTATGGATCCTGAGAAGGTTACTGACATTACTAATTGGCCTCTTCCTTTCGGTTCAAAAGCCATTCAAAGATTTGTGGGATTTGCAAATTACTATCAAGAGTTTATTAAGGACTTTACCTCTATCATTGCACCCATTACAGCTTTAGCACAGAAGTCAGTGAATCCCACTGATATGGTCTCCAGAAGCTGTGGCTGCATTCATCTCCTTAAACAAGGCCTTTTCTTCTGCTCCGGTGCTTTCACCCAATCAACATGAACCTTTCTTTCTCGAAGTGGACGCTTCTTCCATCGGAATTGGTGCTGTCCTTTTCCAGAAATCTTCCTCTCAGAAACATCTACCTTGCGGTTTCTTTTCTAAGAAGTTCTCCCTAATGAAAGAAACTATGGTATTGGGGATAAAGAGCTTCTGGCAGTTAAATCCGCCCTAGAAGAATGACTTCATCTTCTTGAGGTAGCTATCCATTCAGTGACCGTTTATACTGATCACAGGAATCTTATTTTTCGTCAAAAAGCCAAGTGCCTGAATCCCCGTCAAGCTTGTTTGGCATCGTTCTTTGGTCGTCTTAATCTGGTGCTCACTTATCAACCAGGCTCTAAAAATATTCGAGCTCAGGTCTCATCATGTTCTTTTGATGACTCCGGTACTCTTCCTCTTCCTCAGCCTCTACCCATCCTCGATTTGGCCAGGATAGTAGCCTTAACAAAAACTTCTTATAGCCCCCCCAGGGTGTTCTTTTGTGGAACCTCATCTACGACACAAAATTCTTCTGTGATCTCACACGTCTAAGGTTGCTGGCCATACAGGTGTCAAGAGGACTAGTGCCTGCTGTTACGACATTATTGGTGAACCCTCCATCCGCCCTGATGTATGCAAAATTGTGGCCACCTGTGACATTTGCATCCAACATAAGGTTCCTAGACATTCCCCTCGGGGTCTTCTTCGTCTGCTGCCTATTCCTGATCGTCCTTGGTCTAGTTTATCAATGGACTTCATCACTTAACTCCCTCTCAGTGCGGGTTATAACACTATTTGGGTGGTCATAGACCGATTTTCTAAGATGGCGCATTTTGTTCCTTTGACCAGGTTGCCCTCCACTTCACAATTGACTCTTGTCTTCATAAAGAAATTTTTTAGAGTTCTCGGTTGTCCTCAAGAGATCATTTCTGACCGTGGTGTCCAGTTTGTGTCACACTTTTGCAGGAATATGGGCATAAACTTAAAACTCTCTTCCAACTATCACCCACAAACCATTGTGCAAATGGAATGGGTGAACCAGGATTTGGAAAGTTTTCTACGGTGCTTTTCCAGCGAGAATAAAGATAATTGGAGTGTCTTCTCCCCTGGGCCCGGTTGGGCTGGGTTTTTCCATAATAACTACATTCATTAGTCTTCTGGTTCCTCCCCCTTCTTTGTGGTTTTTGGGACGCACCCAACCTTATCTGTTTTTTCTTCCAACCCTACTCTTGCCACCTCAGTGGTTGATTCTCTTTGTCGAGATTTTTCTCGCATTTTTATCGACCACCAAAGAAAAATTGTTAAACAGTTCAGTGACCGGCATCTGAGGCTCCTCCCTGTTCTTCATCCTGGTGATAAGGTCTGGTTATCCACTCGGAAACTAGATTACAAGTTCCATCTATGAAATTAGCACCTCGCTTCATCAGTCCCTTTTCCATCACCCACGTCATTAATCCTGTAACTGTCAAACTCCGGTTACCTGCCTCACTCAGGATCCACAATACCTTCCACGTTTCGCTTCTCAAGCCAGTAATCCTCAATGAATTTGTTCATCGGCCTCCTCGTCCTTCCCCGATTCTCTCTACTTTGGGCGAGGAATTTGAGATCAGTCATATCCTGGATTCCCGCATCTCTCGAGGAAAGCAACAGTTTCTGATACATTGGAAAGGATACAGTCCTGAGGAAAGATCATGGGTGGACAAAAAAGATCTTCATGCGCCACTGCTATCGGAGAGATTTCTAAGGACTGCTATTGAAGAGATTTCTAAGCACTTCTTCTCAATTCCGGAGGAAGGAGGAGGGTACTGTCAGGCACTGTCCCGGTGCTCTTCCGTCCATACAAGGACGGAGCCCACTCTGGATGAAGTCGCGTCTGGTTGCTTAGCAAGCAGATGAATCAGACCCGGCCGCCCGGCGGCTGCTTCTGCGCATGTGCGTCCCGTCCAAACAACGGGATGCCAGTTTGACAGCGCTTCCAATTTCATTAGGTCTATATAAGGGAAGCTCTGGCACCATTAGGGTGCCAGAGTATCAGGTCTCCTCACTCCAGGCATTTTTGTGCTCCAAGCATCTTGCTCTGTCTCCCTGGTTTTGGACTCGGCTTCCCTTGACTCTCCCTTTGGATTCTCCTTTTGACTTGGTAACCTGTTCCTGTGTTTTGACTCCGGCCTGTCTGACTATTCTCCTGGATCTCCCTTGTACTGTGCTGACCGCACGGCTTGACCTCGGCTCCCTTGACTATCCGACTACTCTCATTTACCTCGCTCGCTGCCCTTCTGGAGAACCGCGACCTGCGTGCCCCCCGCAGCTAATTCCAAACTCCTTTGCGGGGGTCCCTGGTGAAGACTAGAGGCACGTTAGACTCTGCTCCTCCAGATAGGGTAGTGCTAAAATCAGCCGGTTGTTCGGCATTCGAGACACAGTTGCTGACAGTAACATCTACATGAATGTAAGGACCCAAAATTTTCCAGCAGACCATTGCCCAAAGCATCAACCTGCCTCCGCCGGCTTGCCTTTTTCCTATAGTGCGTGCTGGTGCCATATCTTCCCCAGATAAATGACACACATGCAGCTGGCCGGGCACATGATAACATGATAGGAAAAAAAACATGATTCATCAGACCAGGCTACCTTCTAATATTGCTCCTTGGTCCATTTCTTAGGCTCACGTGCACAGTGTGGGCGTTTTCAGCAGTGGTCAAGGCTCAGCTGGCCTTGCTGTCATAACCAGAATTAATTTTTCAGCAATTTGTGTTACAGTAACCTTTCTGTGTGATTGGACCAAATGGGCTAGCCTTCGCTCCCCACGTGCATCAATAAGCCTTGGCGCCCATGACCCTGATGCCGGTTCACCAGTTGTCCTTCATTGGACCACTTTTGGTAGGTACTAACTATTAAAGTAATTTTATCGCTTACCAATAAAACATTGTCCAATGTGATTGTTGTGGTTCCAACGCACAATGTATTTAATTGCAAAATATAGCAGGATTTTACAGCAAGCCATTATTACATATTAAAGATGTTACATTAAAGCAGGAAAGTATAAAAATACATAATACATTACATCTTCCTTATAGGGTTCACCCAGGTTCAATAAATGCAGCCATGCTCTCACGTTACCAGGATCAAAAAGAGGTAGAACAAAAGCCAGCATGCTTGTATATAGTGTACAGATTCCAACACTTAATGAGGTCTTCATTGGTCCAGGGTAAATGATATTCCAGTTCCTTGCAAGTTATAGGTCAGTTCATTTGATCCTTACAAAGGTTGAGGGGTAACTTCCCCCAAACCATTGTTCACATGTTTGGAAACTGAATGACCAGTTCAAACTGACCCACACAAAAGTATTTTTGAGTATTAATCTCATATTGCTTGTATCTTACGATCGCTAGATGCGATCGCTAGTCTGTCCACAGCGGGTTAATGCTGGTGAAATAAGCTTTA